>NC_089595.1:38740765-38940765 GCF_019320115.1 Miscanthus floridulus
TGATTTTTACTTGGACTTTAGATAGAAAAATTGTAATGGGAAAAATAGTTTCTTAGTACAATGTCCTAAGTTATAGAAACTACTCATGGTTTCTACATCGTAAGTGCCTTGAGGGCTTCACCAACATAGGGTAACACGAACATAGGCTTCAGACAAGAGCAGCAGGCCACCTAGGCTGAACGGCTCAAGCTCCTAAAACTTCCAACGCTGCCTGTAGGTCGTTCGCTTTCAGGCTTTACATCACTGCAGCATTTGATGGAGGGTGCATCAGCAAAAAGTAATATGGGAACAGATGCGTGGTCCCCTAAAGATGGAGGGGATTTCTTGCTACAACACGTTCTCCAATGGATGCCTACAGCCTTTGTCAGATGGAGCTGTAGTGTCCTTGTAGGACACTGATAGCCTGCAGGGTGACTAATACCTCGTCTGTTGCCCTATGAGACAACCTCTACCTTGAGCGCATGTTAGCATTTTCAAATCGTTTTCACATGTTTTTTAAACTGATTTTGAATATCCACTCGTCTAGTGTCAACGTGATTAGGACCTCTCAAGTAGCACTAGATGACTGACATGCAAACACATTTGTCCCTCTTAATAGTATGACTATCTAACAAAAAGCCGGTTATCTATCAAAGGCTGGTAAGGAAATCATGATTAAGGCAATGGCACAAGCTATTCCTACATATGCCATGTCTTGTTTTGATATCATGAATCTTAACGTTTTTCTCTACAAATTCGGTCAAAGTTTAATTTTTTTTATTTAAGACAACTCTAAGAATCTATTTATTCAAGGACAAATGGAGTATATACTTTCAACATTTCCATGCTTGCTAGGCAAGCTTGGCGACTTCTTGTGTACCCAAACACTTTGTGCACACAAGTGCCGAGTGCCAAGTACTTTCTTGGTAAATCCATTCTTGAAGCTACTGCAAGAGGGGGGCATTTCATATACTTGGAGAAGCATCCTTAAAGGGTGAAGTTATTGAAGGAAGGGATAATATGGAGGATTGGGAGTGGCACTTCAGTTGACATTTGGAGGGATTCCTGGATTCCACGGAACCACACAAGAAAAATCATTACACCTTGTCGTGGCTCCATCTTGATCATGAAGGCCATTGATATGATTAATCCTATTACTGGATCTTGGGATGAGTAGCTAGTAATAAATACTTTTTGGGAGGAAAGATGCTAAAATTATTTTATCAATGCCACTCTATGATGATATGGAGGATTTTCAGGCCTGGCATCCTGATCCAAAGGGTTAATTTTCGGTCAAATCGGCTTATGCCTTGGGTATCAAATTAGGGATCAAGATAATGGGCTGATGCCTCACCCTCATCTGGGCCTGGCAGAAGCTTTGATTGGAAAAGGATATGGAAGTTGAATGTTGCAAATAAGGTGAAAGTTTTTGTTTAGCAGCTAGCCCACAATGCCCTGCAAGTTAAAATTAATATTGCTAGGAGAGGTGTGAATCGAGATACACTATGTCATTTGTGCCAAAGATTTGATGAAGATCTTGGTCACTTGTTTTTCCAATGCAAAGATGTGCGATTATGTTGGCTGCTTCCTAACTCAGAAGAGGCGAGAACAAGTCTATAAGCACAAGTCTCTATTGAAGATATGTTGGAGAAAGTTTGGGGCTATCAAGCTGATGTGCAACAGAAAATTATCTTATTTCTAGTGTTGGTACTCTATGCGTAATAAGGTGAATGCAGGTGAGAGAAGGAAGAGTGCCTAGGAAGTGGTTAAGGATGTCCTTTACCATACGCAAGCCTGCAACTTTGCTTTGCAAGGCAACATTTCTAAAATCTATAATGTAAGTAAATTAAAATAGAGAACCCCACCGGAGGAATTCCACAAAACCCAACTGTGATGGAGCTTTTCACGAAGATTATAACACTATTAGATTTCGACCCTATTGCCACTTGACGCCATTTGCATTACCACAAATTGTGTTATAATAGGAGTGTGTTTTGTAACATTTGTCCAAAAAGACGGCAATAGGGGGACTGCGTTGCCATAAAATAGTGCATTGTAATTTTTTGGGCGTCGAAATAGGGTCAAAATTTAGTAGCGTAACAAAGTTGGTTGGGGCTTTGTTATACCGTGATTGTTGTAGACAAGTCATGGTAGCAGGTGCTGGTCCAGAAGAGCATATGATGAACGCCCAATACTATAAAGCAATGGCCTGTATAAAGGGGCTGGAGCTCGCGGCATCTTTGGGCATTCAACGTATTATTTTGGAGGCTGATGCTGCGACTGTGGCTAATGCGGTTAACAACCCAGGCTCTAACAAATATGCTCTTAGCACCATGTTTAGAGAAATCAGAGCTAAAATGATGAGTGACTTTGTTATTTCCTCTGTTTCTCACTGCCCTCGGCCTTGTAATTCAGTTGTACACACAAGTAGCCGTAATAGGCCTAAGCTGTACTTTAAACAGATCTGTCTTTTGACAGGCCTTTGTTCCTGACTGTAGCTATACTGGTCTCCAGCGATTTAGGCATTTAGCTGCACCGATTGTTTAATAAAAAACTATTTTCCATCTAAAAAAAGAATGGCTCGGGACCTGAACAGTTAGACATACTTTTTCTCCTACTATATATATACGACCAACCCACCGGCCAGCGGCCACACCAGACACCACCACACACATCGCCTCTCAAACTCCTACCCACAAGGCCACAGTGCCACATCCGCCCGATACCTATAAAACCTCACCAGTCACCTCCCCAGGTCCCAAGCAAAGGCAGCTCACGAGGATACACAGAACGGGAAGCTTCGGTGCATGGGCACCTTCCTCGCGCCATTCCCGTCTCCCCAGCCCGTCTTTCCCACAGCGGACACCGAGTTCTCCTCCACCGCGGTTTCTGCCAACGCCGAGTGCTCCCCCACCTTCCTCGCCTCTCCCGACGCAGAATTCTCTTCCTCCTCGCCGCCATGGACGACGACGTCGGAGTTGGGTCGTCACAGCCTAATGCGCCCTTCGCAGCTGAAGCTGACGCCGACTCTGCTAATTTCCCGCTCTTATTTGCTGCCCACGAACACGATCACCACCAGGCCGTTGACGCGATGATGATGCCATTGCCGCCGCAGGTTTTTGCTGACCTTTCGGTGAATCCCATTCCTAGCAGTGTGGTTCAAGGATCATTATTCCCGGCCGTGGGCGAAGGCGGGGCCACGGCCGGGCAGCACCTCGCGACAGGAAAGAGACGGCAGCCGCAGACGAGAAGCAGCTCGCAGTCTAACGACGCTCCCGGCGAGAGCAGCAGCGGCCAGGCCCATGCGCCAGATAGGGCCAGGGCCAGCCGCCGGGTGTGGGTCCGGACGCGGAGCACCGAGTGGTGGGACCACCTGGACGGGCCGTCGTGCCCGGACGCCGAGTTCCGGCGCGCCTTCCGCATGTCGCGCGCCACGTTCGGCGCGCTCTGCGACGCGCTCGGGGGCGCCGTCGCCAAGGAGGACACCGTGCTGCGGACTGCCATCCCCGTGCGCCAGCGCGTGGCCGTCTGCCTCTGGCGCCTCGCCACGGCGGAGCCCCTCCGCGAGGTCTCCCGCCGCTTCGGCCTCGGCATCTCCACCTGCCACAGCATCGTGCTCCAGGTCTACCACGCCCTGGCCGCCGTGCTCAGGCCCACGACCATCACCTGGCCTGAGCCTGACTCCGCCGCGACCGTTGCGGCCAGGTTTGAGGCCGCCTACGGGCTCCCTGGCATCATCGGCGCCGTCTACACCACGCGCGTCACCGTCGTCGCGCCCAAGGCCAACGTCGCCGCGTACTACGACCGCGGCCTCACGGAGCGGAACCAGAAGGCGTCCTACTCCGTCGCCGTCCAGGCCGTTGCTGACGCCGACGGAGCGTTCACGGACGTCTGGATCGACCCGGGGTCGCTATCTGACGCAGCCGTGCTTGGCAGGTGGGCTCTTTGCGGGCTCCTAGGGGGCCACGGGCAGGAGCAGCGGCTAGTCGGTGGCACGAGCTATCCGCTCATGGACTGGATGCTCGTGCCGTACGCGCACCAGAACCTGACGTGGACGGAGCACGCGTTCAACGAGCGGGTCGCCGCCGCGCGCGGTGTGGCGCGGGGCGCGGTCAGGCGGCTCAAGGCGCGGTGGCGCTGCTTGCAGCGCCGCAGCGAGGTGAAGATGCAGGACCTCCCCAGCATGATCGCCGCCTGCTGCGTGCTGCACAACGTCTGCGAACGCGCCGGCGAGGAGCTTGACCCCGATCTCATGCAGTATGAGCTCGATGACGACGACGGTGACGTCGTCGCTCACGACGCCGCGCCCCCCGCACCGGCAGTGCAGGCGGCGCGAGACAGGATCGCGCACGGCCTCCTGCACGGCAGCCACGCTAGTAACTAGCGAGTAGCGACAGGGTATTTCATCATCACTTGTCGCCTTTATATACACCAGGGGTTTTCATTATCCGAAATAAAAATTTATGAATTTATTTATCGAAACCCACGCATAGAACGGAAATTTCAAATTTTTTGGTGAATCTGGGCAGGTAAAGAAAACCCTAATTAAATTTCCGTAGAGGGCGAAATTCACCGGAATTTTTTACTACAACCATTGGTGTATTTAACTAGGGTTTTTTTTACTAGAACCTCGAACTCCCTCGACGTGGACGGGACTCGATCGGTATCCAACAGCGAGCCCGCACACACCTGGAAACAGAGGCGAAGCGAGATCCATAGGGCGACCGTCCTCACCCCTCCGGTGAGAGCAGGAGCAGGTATAGTCACGGGTCGACACTCGACAAAAATATGATATGAAGGGGGTATACCCCTGCTGTACAAAGAAGCAAATATTTGGTACATGAACCCGAAGCATATGGGTCGACGACCACGATACGAAGCATGGAGTCTTGTATGTATTGCGGTGGTTGACTTGTTGATTTGGGACCAAGGTTGCAAAGAATGTTACATATTATTCATCATCAGTAAAATAATAAAACAAAAGAATAGTTGAGCCCAATCTGAGCCCGTTATACAAATGGGCTGCAATTTCTGGCCCATCCACTCATCTACACCTTGTGAATTTGTGATGCCCTATTCGCACTGTAAAATACACCAAAGCAGCCGCCGCCGGTGACTCTCGTTCTCTCCTAGTCTCATCGTCATCCGTCCTCCACACGCGTGGCTGTGGGTAGGACTGCGCTGGCTGCGACACAAGGAGGCGCGAGGTCCGGCGACGCGCGTGGGGCGACTGGGTGGCACTACGCCGGCAGTGACGCAAAGAGGCGCGAGGGCTGGCGACGATCTCGAGCTCGGTTCTCCATCGCCGCCGGCGCCGCCGGCGCGAGGAGCAACGAATCACTTCGGGTAACTCTGGCCGCCAGACCCTGTTTTCGTGCTCCTGCCCATGCTCCCAGCCTCCCGTGCACTCTTCATCTAGGATTGGGACTCGTCCCTTCTTGAACCACTGCTGTAATCGGGGCGTGACCCATCGATAAATGGGACGTCGACCCATCTCGTCCCCGTACCTCGATTTGGGTCGAGGTACCTGGTACGCGGTTCGCGGCTTCGACCCCGAACCCTGTACTCAAAGGTTGAAGACGGGACTACAGGAGCCGTTGTAGGACGACAGCACGAGGAAAGGGGCGGCGGCCAACGAGCGAACTGGACTGTCCCACGTGGGCCATCGAGGGGGAACTAGGCTTTATTTAGGCCTTACGTGGCAGACCATACGCCGTACCGCGCACCGTTCGGCACTCACCAAACCCGAAGGCACACACACTGGCACGGCGCACCGCAGGCGGCGCCGCTGCGGCGGCGGCGGCGGCGACGGCTTCCCCTCCCAGCCTCCCGGTCTCACCCTCCGCGCTCCGCCTCTCCCGGCTGGTGGCCCTGCGTGGCTGCGCCCGGCGCGCGGCAAGAGCAGCCTCCTCGATCGTCAGCTTCGTCTCCGCAGACGAGATCGATCGCGCGAACCATAGGTACGTGCGCTGTGCGCATCGGCTACTCCTATAGCCCGGTGGATCTCGCCTCTGCGTGACTCGTGTAAGAACTGCGAAGCATGGCTGCTTCCAAGACACGACATCAATAGATTTTTTTTTCTTCTTATATCCCAAGCGGAGAACAGGAGGTTACTAATGACCGCGTGTTGCTGTTAGTCGAGTACAGTAACGTAATTACGTTCATTGTCAAGTGCTCTTCTATTAAGGGATCACCAAACTCTGAAACGGCCGTTTGTGTGGAAGTAGATTTTCTGTGCCCAGGCGTTGCACACTGGCAGAAACTAAGGCTAAGATGCTTCTCTGCTAGCATCTGCACCTCACCTCGATGTTCTTCGTGTTTTAGGAATAAGGCTAAGATGCTTCTCTGCTAGCATCTGCACCTCACCTCGATGTTCTTCGTGTTTTAGGAATAAGGCTAAGATGCTTCTCTGCTAGCATCTGCACCTCACCTCGATGTTCTTCGTGTTTTAGGAATAATATGTCCAAATGTCTCTTTTACAGTCTTCACCATGCCCTGTTTTAAATTGATAGGCTTTGTACTATAATTTTCAATTGAAACATTTATTATTGTTGACTTCTATCTTAAAAGGTAATATTTTGATCCTTGTCTGCTGTTCTACAACATTTATTCTATGCGCTGGCTGACCTCATCGCTGAGTGGACCGAGATCCAAGAGCCCATCCCCGTCGCTTGCCCCGAGCACTGGATAATGTATTTCAACGGCGCCCTCAACATCAACGGTGCTGGTGCTGACATTTTGTTTATTACTCCGACTAAGGACAAGCTCCGATACGTCCTTTGAATTCATTTCCCAGCTTTCAACAACGCCACGGAATATAAAACATGTCTCCACGGACTTTGTATAGCCGTCGAGCTCGACGTCAAACGCCTCATGGTATACGAAGACTCTACGCTGGTCATCAACCAAGTCAACAAAGATTGGTCCTGTTCCAGTGAAAAGATGGACACATACTGCGTTGAGATCAGGAAACTCGAAGGAAAGTTTTACGGTATCGAGTACCACCACGTGGTACGAGACCAAAATCAACTCACCGACCACCTATCTAAGTTAGGCTCTTCTCGCGCCGCGATTCCACCTGGGCTTTTTGTTCAAGACCTCTTTACTCCGTCTATTATGGAAGAGAAGGAAGTTCAAGAAATCCCCCACCGAGAAACTGGTACTCGTAGTACCTTCGCCGGACGTAGATTGGAGGGAACAGTTTATCAAGTACCTCACTAGCACCGACGTACCCGCCGATAAGACTGAAACTGAATGCCTCATCCGTCGCAGCAAGCATTACGTGCTGGTGGACGGAAAGTTGATGAGGAAAAGTGCCAAGGTAGGGATACTGCAGAAATGCATCACCCGAGAAGAGGGTGCAAAACTACTCCTTGAAATCCACTCTAGTTCCTGTGACAATCACGCGGCCTCTAGAAACTTGGTCGACAAAGTTTTCTGAGCTGGTTTTTATTGGCCCACGGCTATCGCCGACGTAGAAGACCTCGTCCGACGTTGTGAAGGAGGTCAATTTTTCGCCAAGCAAATACACGTGCCGGCGCAGGAATTACAAACCATCCTAGCTTCTTTGCCTTTTGCATGCTGGAGACTGGACATGATCGGGCCTTTCAAGCCTGCGTTAGGAAGTTTTCGGTATGTGTACGTCGCCATTGACAAGTTCTCCAAGTGGATCGAATACAAGCCACTTGTTTCGGCCACTACAAAGAAGACAGTCGAGCTCTTCGAAGATTTCATCCATAGATTCGGTCTTCCGAACAGCATTATCACCAACCTCAGAACTACATTCACTGGTCACCATTTTTGGGACTTCTGCGAAGACCGATGCATCTCCATCAAATATGTCTCTATTGCCCATCCTAGAGCCAATGGCCAGGTCAAACGGGCAAACAACATGATCCTCGATGCCCTCATGAAGAGACTATACCCGAAAGAGGAAAAGCATCTGGGCAGATGGCTCAAAGAGCTCCTAGTTGTGGTCTGGGGACTACACACTCAAGCTAGTCGCAACACCGGTGTATCTCCATATTTTTTGGTCTATGGTTCAGAGGCCATACTCCCTGTGGACATTGCCTTCCGAGCACCTAGGGTAGAGAATTATAATGAAGAGCAAGCCGCAGCTACTCGGACAGAGGATGTCGACAGAGCTGAAGAAGAACCCCGGATCACTTGCGTCCGCACAGCCAAGTACCTAGAAGGCCTACGAAGATACTACAATCATAGTATCAAAGGTCATTCATTTGAGGTCGGCGACCTCGTTCTCCGTAGAAAGCAGAAAACCGAAGGGATGCACAAGCTCTCCTCCCCTTGGAAAGGGCCTTATGTGGTCAAAGAGGTTACCCGACCAGGGTCTTACCGGCTATGTGACATGGAGGGAATTGATATCGCCAACTGATGGTACATCGAGCAACTTATACGTTTCTATCATTGAAACGCTCCAGATATGTACTCTTCACTCCATAATGAATGAAATTTTTGTCGCCATAATTTGTCTCCATTATTTCTCCACTTCAGTTTAATCTCCATTTATGATTACTAGCTCCAAGCTACTCCTTAACAAACTCCAACAATTATACGTGATCTCCATAAATGTTTTGCCCCGTTTCTCCATACTAAAATATCTTTAAGATATTTCACCAACCATCGAGCAGCACATGTTCCGCTCTGTGTTCTTTAGAAAAAACCATGTCTCCGATCTCTCCCTACACATGCTATGGGCTCCAGCGCTCTGCATTATGGGTGGTCGACTGTGGTTCCTCAGTCACGTTTGTTTCCCCTACACATGCACGGGCTCTAGTGCTCGATGTTATGGGATATGGGCTAGCCAAGGCCAAGAGCCCAGTAATGAACTAACTGCTCGGACACTACTTATACCATGTATAAACGCGTTAGGGTTAACAACACATCTCTTTTTCACTGCAAGCGCTAGCAAGCTGCCTAAACATGCACATGTCGTCTACTTACAACATTTATGCAAATACATAAATGTTTGCTTAGGCCCTCGTGCATCTTACTCCCCTTTCTAGATGTTCCATATAGGTTCCTCTCCACTCAGGCTATTGGGCTCGGCCATCATTGTCTACCTCGCTGAACAGATTGACATCGTTGGCTAGCTTCTTCGCCGCATCCTCCACCTCATCTTTCAGTTGCTCCTCCTTTGTTGCACCCGTCCCTCTAGCGAATCCGACCCCTATCGCTCAAATATTGATTGCAGGGTAGTGAGACCGGACCACCGCCAGGGCGTGTCGTGATAGAGACAGCGACATCTCGGTTGAAGCCTTAGAAGTTCTCCCATGCCGCCTTGCACCTGTTAATGATGGCATTCGGACAGGGGCGGCCTGTCATCGGGCTAAGGAGCTACTTCCATGTTTATACAGTCGAGCACCAGCCTGACTCCAACCACCATGGCATCAAGTTTTCCCCTTTGGATTTTTGCCTCCAGCTCCAGCATGTCGAACTATGCCTTGGTTCTTCGACGGTATTCTGTAGACACCAAAGGGCTCCGTCGAACGAAGAAATCATTTCGACAACTACTCTGACCATGAATTACTCCTTCTAGATCCTCGGTCAGTTTCTCTGCTTGCCTAGAATCCTTTTCCTTCTCCTCTTAGAGTTGACCAATGACATGATGGTACTAGCCGAGCTTTGCATCTTGCTCTACAAACGTAACGGTCGACTGACAACATCAAGACTGTTCGGCAATGCAGAACAAATTCACCGATCCACAATACCTTTCTTCTGTTTAGAGATGATTTATAGCTGCCCAGACGTGTGCTCCAACTGCTTAGAGCTGCTTTTCAGCTGCTCGGAGGTATGCCCTAGCTGCTCAAAGATGATCTTCAACTGCTCGGATAAGATGCCCTTTTGGTACTCTAGATCCTTGGCGTTTGATTCAGCAAGATCCCTTTTGCGCTAGGCCCTCTAGACGTTCTTCTCCATCAGTTTCATCGCCTCCTTTAGCTTCTTGTTCTCCTCGGTGAGGGGCTCCATCCTTTTGATCAACTATTGCTGTTGTATGGCAGTTCGCGCTATGCCCTGCAAAGCACCAAGATTATAAAGGACCATAGTCTCCAACACCAAAGATGGACACCGCTGATGCAATACTAACCTCAATTTGCTTCATAACTGTGGAAAGGGTGGACTGTAGCCTCTTCACCTCCCTAGTGGTGTCCTCCTCTTCTATGACCATGATTTCCTCCCCTCGCTTGCAGAAGATGCAGACGGCAACACTGTCGGCCTCTGTGCCCCTAGATTCTGGCACGACGTCGGCAGCTCCCGCTCTCACCTTCGAAGACTTGGCAGCTCTCACCATTGCTCCTGGTGCCTCCATTGAATCGTCCGCCATTGTTGTCGACCGCTCGCCACCTCCAACTCCATCAGCAGCGGTGGTTGAATCCTCCGCAAACCAACAAGCACCTAGGGACTCTAGGACAGAGTCTGTCCGCAATGTCTCCGCACTGTGAATAGTCCCCGGCTGCTCGCTAGTCTGGCCTAAAGGATTCAGATCCTCCACGTGCCCCGTTCTGCATCAGATTAGCTCATCGATCACCGCAACTATAAAAATCGGATAGCTACCGATCCCAAGGTAAAGATACTTACATATCAGCTTCCCAATAAAATGGTTCTGAACCGGCGCTGCCTCCCTAAGCACCTAGGCACTACTCTAGGGTCAACCCACATGTCCTAGGCTGGAGGTCTTATGGCCCCCACCGTCGACGTCTCCTCCACCTACCGCTCGAGGACTCCTTCCCCTCCCTTCGATTGCACCTCTACGCACGTGTTGCGTGATGATGCTTTAGTGCTTGGAGGGGGAGCTACTAGAGCCCCATCGTCATCCAACCACTCAGATATCGCCGCACTCTGTGTCCAAGCGGTCTAACTACCACCAAATGAGATGCCAACCGGCTTGTGGGGAGCTACATCCGCTGTTCTTCTCTTCTTTTGGGCCGACTCATCTTTTGTCGCCCTTTTCCCCTAAACTTTCTCTGATACCGAGGGAGAACTCTCCTTCTGACCAGCACCTTCACCTCTAGATTCAGACGAGGTGCTGATGGCACCTTCCTCTGGCTGAGTGGCCGGCCTGGCATCCACTGCCTTCGGCCAATCACTCCTCGACATGCCCGAGAAGTACGCCGCTCGTTCCTACCAATGGATCTTTCCACAAGCAAATCAGTCCACTACTCAGCGTCGGCATGGGATAAAAAGCACTAGGAACAACAGTCGAGATATTTACCTGAGGAGGTGAGTTCGTGCAGTTGAAGGGTTTTGGCTACCCTGGCATGGTGTGAGACATGTTTAGAGCAAATAGTTCAGCGACCCAGTGTAGCACAACCTCCTTTGATAGGTTCTTCATCCTCTCTCAAGGTGCCATTAGTATCTCCTTTGAAGTCAAAGCCCGAATGAGCCCTCTCCTTGTAGGGCTGAATGCGGAGCAATATGAAGTTAACCACCACCTCCACTCTGCTCATCTTTATGCCCCTTATTAGCTCGAGGAGCTCCTTCACCTGTTCCATATCGGCACTGGTCGGTTTCTCCGACCAGCTCCTTTGATTCTCCAGAATCTGGCCGACATCGCATCGGATGGTAGGATCACTTTGCTTCATATAGAACCACCTGATATTCCACCCCATCAGCGAGGTATTCAGTGGCATAGGATGTATTCGCCCGCCATCCCATCACTAGAGCTATAGATACACACCGCCAACAACTTTGGAACCACCCCTCGTTTCTTCTTCAGCTAGAAAAAGTGTCGAAAAGATTAAAATGGGGAAGAATGCCAAGATACACCTCATAGAAGTGGTTAACATAGAAATGTGCAAAATAGTGTTCAAATGAAGATTACACAAGCTCACTCTCTAATACTCCAATAGATCCTGCAAGAAAGGATGTACAGGAAGCCCTAATCCGCGCTACAAATAATCTTCGAATACAACAATTTCATTGGTGTGTGACATCGGATAGGGCTCACCGTCGGTCGGATGCCATCTGGCGGTGACATGGTCAGGAAGAATGCCTGCCTCCACCATCTCATTGAGCTCCATCTCCCCCATGAGTGACAATACCCATTCCTTGCCATGGCTCGTCCCGGTGGCCGCCTTCTTTGTGTTACCACCTCCCCTCTTCGATGCCATCCCTCAGATCTAGAGTGTGTGTGAATGCGAATGGGGGAGCACGAGGGCAAGGAGGAAGACAAAGTGGTGGAGTGGCAAAGGTGGGAGTGTGGAGTGCAGCGACGTAGTTATAAAGACACCCAACCTATTTTTTGCATTCAAGGGTTTTTGGGAAACCGCACCATGCTGATTTGCGCCCTTCCGAATTCCCCAAAGCGGCATGGTGGGCCGTTATCTGGACTTCTACGCAACTATGGCCCATATCACCCATTTTTCGACGCAACATGGTACTACACACCGAATATTCGCCGACCACTCCGCAATACCATCAAGGCTTAGTAATTTCTACTGTACAGTCATTACTCCAGCCTTTTCTCCACGATTTGAGTAATCGGTTCACTTGTGGCTCAGGGACTATGTCATCATTATGATTCGATTTCTCACCATACTGGGGACTATTGTTTTTGACCCTGGCACCACGTGACCATGTCACCTACTGTTAGGCTCAGGGACTAAGTGGGCACACTTCACCTTATAGTGAATGTGTGCTTTTCATTTTAGGGCTCAGCCCATGGACTGGTTGCCTGCTCGGATGGTTTTCTGCCTTTCTTCTACTTTCTAGACACTAGCACCATGTGACCACGTCACCTACTATCATGCTCGAAGATTAAGTGGGCACACTTCACCTTGCGGTGAGTATGTTTTCTTTAATCTAGAAGGCTCCATGACTTTGAAGTTGAAGAATATTATCTCTCTTTCTCGTGGTCAGAACTCTAAGTGGGCACTACTTGGTCCACTGCGAGGAAATTTTTTATTTTGAATTTGAGCTCCTTACATCCTTCTGGCAAGCCTTACTTGGGTAAGACCATGCTCGGCTGGATAGTTAAGCTAGTCGGTTACTGGTCCACAACTGCTCAGTGACTCATTAGGGTGGTTAGACCATGAGTCTGACTGCTCGGCTTTATTTACACCTGCTCGGATAAGCTCAAGACGGTGTTGCACAGCGGATGCAAGGCGCTCGGGGACTAGCTGTGGGGGGGTTTGACCTCGAATACCCACAACAGACCACATGGGGTGCGCTGCCAGGGGTGGTCCAGCCCACAAGACGAGGCCTTACAGAGCATGGCGCTGCTCGGTGCGTCCCACAAGACATCGGGAAGATATCCTAAAGATACGACGTAATCTGTTAGGATATGTTACGATCCCATGATTCCTATAACTTGTTATTACTTACCGGTTATCTCCTAGATCTAACTGACTTGTAACCCTACCCCTGCCTATATAAGGCGGGTAGGGGACCCCTCAGAACACACGCAATACCATACGATAGCCAATACAAACCAATAGACCATAGGAGTAGGGTATTACGTCATGCAGACAGCCCGAACCTGTCTAACTCTTGTGTCTCTGTTGCCT
Organism: Miscanthus floridulus; assembly: GCF_019320115.1. Classification (NCBI taxonomy): domain Eukaryota; kingdom Viridiplantae; phylum Streptophyta; class Magnoliopsida; order Poales; family Poaceae; genus Miscanthus; species Miscanthus floridulus. Next base: position 38,754,268 of record NC_089595.1, read on the forward strand.
TCTTGTTCTTGATTATGCGCACCATTGCCGATCAATCTACCTTCGTGGGATATCCCTTAGAGGACTACCGATGATATTATGTCGACACTTTTCATTACAGAGGGGTAATTAGTTCAATGATGAAGTTCTGGTCATCACAGTTCTAAAAGCAGATCATCATAGAAGAGTAGGAACAATTGCATGTGTGATCTAAGACAAACCCTTGTGTCATTCATTGATGAAATTTTGAGACTATATTTGATTTCTTCATAAAGTGGCAGGACATGTGGACCGTCACCAATGAACCATGATGAAACAAAAAAAATCATCATAGAAATCAATCTTCATTAAGATTTTCATCATAGATGTGCATATTCCTATAAGTGAAGGTTACTGCTTGTGGACAATAAACTTCACATATGATTAGATTAAATATTGATCAAAGGTAATGAAGTTTTAACTTTGAAATACAGTGCATGCCTTATATTTGAAGAGGGAGGGAGTGATACTCTAGTACATTTATGCTCCACATGACTAGATTAGTGTATTAGACATTAGTATTGTCCTCAAATATGGTGTGCACACTTTGGTATATAGTTACACCAAGAATGTTGTATTTATTTAGAGGGCTTTGTTGTGGTACTCCCAAATAACTATGACTAATTCATGTAATTGGGTTGGATGGTTAGGATCATCTATTAATTTCTAAGAGGTAATAGGTTATATGTTTATTTATTTAATTTGAAATTTAAAAAATAGGATACATAAGGAAATTTTTAGATATACAAATCTTTTTTCTAGATCTAATTATGCATGCATGACTTATTGGATGTGGTAAATCTTTTTATTTCACTTTGGACATGACATAATTTGATTAGCCATAACTATCATGATCTATTTTTGACGCATGTAACATGATAGGTTTATATGCATGCATGACATCGGAGTGATAGTTGTATTGTACATAACATATCATTCATAGAGTTGGTAAAGAATAAGAACTACTTTTGACTCGACAATATGGCTTTAAAAATTAGCTATAACATAACTGCCATGTATAATATATTTATCATAGAAACAACATGTCGGTGTTTTGTAAACCGAACTAGTAAACTTATACGATTGCCGCGCCGCTCTAGGAAGATGATGGTAGCATCCAATAGACATGAGGATTTGTATTGGTTCAGGCTGAAGCCCTATGTCCAGTCTTAGAGATGATCGAGTGCGTGTTTCTCGCTTGAACGCTCTGAAGTTCTTATAAGGGGGGGGGTGCAAGAAAGGTGGAAGAGATGGAAGGACCTATGCTAGATGAAGGGCTACCTGAAGAGAAGCTCCAAGAGCCCTACTACAATGGTGAATGAATGGAATGGTGGAGGATGTGAATTGTCCTCGAGATGGGTGCCTTGGCTACCCTTATATAGAGTTTGGGGCCAGGGCTTGTACAAAGAGGAGGTTCTCTCGACCGAAGGGTCAAGAGTCTAAGGGAGGGCCTAGCTAACTTGGCTTACAAGCTACGCCATCTTATGGTGCATGTTCGATCGTGGCTATCATCATGGTCTTCTAGCCATGTTGCGGCAGGATGTGACGTGGTGCTACTATGCTGGCCGTGTCGACACTATAGCCTTGATGGTGGTTCGTCAACCATCCTATGCAATGCGGCATTCATCGTGGCCTTCATCATCTCCTGGTTCCTAGGGCTATCATACCTGAAGTAAGTAGCTACCCTAGGTCATCATTTGCTTGGCCGCTTTGCGGGGCCTAGGGCCATGCCCTGATCGTTGGGGTTGGGGTACTCTGTCGGTCTAGATAGCCTTTCCATCGAGTCCCTCATCATGGATGGGTGGGATCATACATGTAACACTATAGGTGTTAAGCATGCATTTGGCATTGGCATTGCATGAGCACAAGCATCATTGATCATTCATGAGCATCTCAAAGTTTATCTTTATGATTGCTTATATCACATATATTTGTTACTAAATGCTGTACATATGCTAGGGTTTGCATGTGACCAATGTATAAAATGTTTGTGGGACCTTAGCAGTACCTTAAACATGTTTAGAATGTCATTTGGAACAACTTTGGTATTCATGACTTGGACCCATTTGGCCTCTAAGTCATGGTTATTGTGTAGGCTTTCATTTTGAAGTTGTATGATTTACCTAAGTTGAACTATACTCTAGAGACTTTGCATGGTAGTGCACCCTTAAGCAAAGTTGTAGTACTTGACTAGAGTAACAACTTTTATTTTTGGGTCAAGCCCTAATTCGGTGCATAACATACTCAAAAATAGCTCACAAGTAGCAATAGAATTACTATTTTTGAGTTTGAAAATTTTCTAAGTCTAGAAATGATTTTTAGTTTCAATGTACCATACTTTGGAGCTTTGTATTTTGAAAACTATGGCAAATTATATGTTGCTCCCTAAAGCAAAGTGGGATTTTGCATGTAGCTCTACAACTTTTGTTAATAGAGCTTTTTCTAAGAATGAATGGATTTGGAGTTAGATGATCGCTAAGTTGCTTCGTCAGGCGCTGTCATCGGCTCTGATGGACGTGCCCACGCCGGTGTCAGTGGTTGACTAGGGGTAGGCCATGAGCGCCACATGGCAGCCATATGCCAGTGCCGGCCTAGCCGGTCAGGCCAACGTGGGGAGTAAAGGCGGGTGCCTCTGTTGCTCGCCCCATTTCGCTCTCACACCTCGCTCTCTCTCGCCCACGCCAGAGCAAAGCGGAGCACCATGCTGCCATGCCATCATCGTTGCTCTGTCGTGCCCGCTCGTCGCCATCGTAGCTCCACCACTTGATTCCTCATGCCAAGAGCTCCACCACCTCCACCTCTAACTCCCCGAACCACTACTACCTCACGTCGTTCCTTGGTAAGTCCCCATTTCGCCTCGCCGCCACCGCACCATCACCAAAGCGCCGCCGCATGCTCGACTCACCATGGCCATACCATTCCACTGCACCTCCTATCCTCCTATTCTTCGGTCTATAGCCGCTTTGTGTTCCATATGTTTAGGTAGGAACTAGGTTTGACGCTACCGCTTGGTTCGTCGAAACACGTCGCCGTTCTACGCGTGGCCGCCATGGCCACCGTGGCACTTGAGCTCGCCGTTGCCGAGCTGGTCCATCATCTCCCTCATCTCTCATGCATCTTAGTTTGAGTGACCCTAGACCTTGAGTATGGCATGACAAAGACCTGCCTTTTGTTGTTGTCTAGCCAGAACGGTGGGAGAACCACCTTGCTCCGTGCACCACCGCCGCGGCATGCCCACGGTCGGAGCTCACCGCCGCCTCACCGGAGCCCTAACCACCATAGATAGCTTTGTTAGGATTTCGCGTAGCCATAGAGCACCTCACCAGAGCACGCGATGGCTAGAGAATGCCGACGTACCACCATGCTACCTCCGCCATCCGCCATCGCTGCCGGTGAGCTATCTCTAGTGAACCCTAGGTCGTGTATTCACCACCAACCGACGTGGCTTGATGTGGGGAACACATTGGTGTCACAGTCGTTGCCAGTGATCTTGCCGCCAGTGAGATAGGACTGGATGAAGCACCTCCTCTGCTCTGGAGTCATTGATGTGTGGGTCCTACTGACCAGCGGGCCCTATCTGTCAGTCTATGTATTATTTGATTTTCTGATTTGTTTTCACAGATTTGAATGCATGTTTCAAAAATTCATATCTAGAGCTAGAAGTGTCCAAATAGGGTGAACCAAATTTTGTTGGATTCATCATGAAGTGTAGTATTTGATAAAAATATGGAATGCACTGTTTATAGTATTTTCTAGGAGAATTAAATGGAGCTAAATAAGTGCTTTTAAATTGTTTGCAATCTTGTAAAATACATAACTTGAGCTAGGAAAGTGATAAAATTATGATTCCAATTTTTATGATCTTGTGTTGATATGCTCTATCTATGAAAAATACTAAACTTGCAGTAAACTTGATTGGAGTAGAGTGTTTCTATTTATCTTTTAATAAATGGTGTTTTCTGAGGAAATTCATAAGGATAAAAATAAGTAACACATTGCCCTGCAAATTTTTATACAGTGTTAATGGGTTTTAGGGAAGCTAAGAAAAATATGAAATATATTGCTTGACACTTTTCAATAGACTAAACTATTTTTGCTAAAGTAAACCTTATCAACTTGTCATTTTTGAATAGAGGGCTATAGTTCTCTAATTGGCATGAAATTTTCACAATAGACTTTTGGGGTCATATGTATGCCACTATAATTTTCTTTGAATTCATGGAGCAATTGAAATATTTATCTCATAAATCACCTATTATATAAAGAAATTAATAAAGGTATCTAAATACATTAGTTTGGCATAAACATAATGTTTTCTATAGTCCTTGTGATGCATATGCTTTGCTGATAATGGTAGTGCTTGAAGTTGATTGGTTATAAGTAGCTACTTAATTATTGCTTTATAATTCCGCTACATGGCCGCAGGAGTAGTTTCTGTTGTATTGATAAATTAATGATGATAATTACATTTCCTATGAAACTTGTTATTAACAATGTTGTAGATAACTTACTGATATTACTTGTGTCAAATTTTCAAGGTAATAGATTAAACGGTTTGGAAGTTATAGTTGTTAGAAGTCTGCTATCTGAATTTGCTTGTCTACTGGACAGATCTGGATGATTGAATTATTTAACCTAGATAGCTATTAAATCATCTTGTGATGACTAAATGAAAGTTGTAGTCAATTTTGTGAGATTTCCAGAAAGTCCTCGATCATAGCAATTGTTTGAGTAAAACTCCAGTTATGATCTAAAAACTTGTAGCTACTATGTTGTGGTCCAAAAATGGACTTAGTGTGGATTCTTGAAAATTCTAGAGAAGAGATATGCACCTACTCAGTAAATAAGAATTTAACTTGGTTATCATCTATGTAACTTGATATAATCATCAGCATAGAATCATTCACATTCTCATGTCATATCATTCACAATCCTTCTTATGCATCCATGATACTTACTTTATGCATATGCATGCAATAGGTGCAGCAGAAGAAATCACGTTGGTGGAACTCGAAGTCGATCCACAAGAGGAGAACTAGGAAGTTCAGCACCAAGAAGCTCTAGGTGAAGGCGAGCCTAAAGTTGATCATATCCAAGAGTGCCTTGACCACCAGCCAGCCATGTTTGTAAAAGGCAAGCCCCGGAGCATTCTAAGTCTCCCATGGTTTACAAGATATTACTTGAGTCCTTTATGTTTAATGCATTAGGTTATAAGAGTTGATTAGAACCACTTGTTGCATATACTTTCCTTGTTCAGAAATATCTATCTTGAATCTTATGTAGGTTCAGGATCGAACTTCATGCTTAGCCATGCTTAGACCAGTAGAAGTCGGGTGATTTCCTGTCACCTATGAGCTATAGGTGGTGACTTGATCACGGTTGACTATATTGTGCTATCGTGGAACATAACCTGGTGATGTTGAACAATTGGAGACCGGGTGAAATCTTATATGTTAGGTGTGGTGACTTATAGTGATTCCATCTGTGTCATTTAAGGACCGGCCATTGGAGGCCCTCTTGTCATGTTGAATGCATGCCTCTCACACATAGTTGGCCGAATAAGTCGTTCCGACCGTAAAGCCGAGTAGCTCAACTCAGGTCGAGGACATGAGTAGTTAAAGTGCGCACCCTAGAGCTAGTAAGGATGTGCGAAGAGCCAATAGCGTGAGTCCAAGGGCGGGTTCAAGTCCCAATCCTCCTGGCAGATTGGTAGTATCTTTGAGGGCACGACGCTGGTCTTACCCATGATTTGGACCTAAGTTGTACCAAAGGTGACCCAATGTGACCCTAATGGGGGGAGTATGGGTGTGTGTTAGGAATAATTCCCTAGCTGGGTAGGAATCGATTCGAATCTCCATGTCTCCCGGATTGTGAGAACTTGACATGTGCCCCCTTCATCATAGTAATTGATGAAAGTGTTGGTTATGTGGGTTATGAAAATGCTCAACTTGATATGGTTACTATTGTGATGATTTAATGGTACACAACATGTTTGGCATATGATAGATGCTAATCTAGAATGGGATAGGAATAATAAACTTGTTATTTCAAAGTTAAAAGATACTAGATAAATATTGGCTTGTTGGCAAAGGATGTCAGCTAGCTCCACTTATAAGCCTAGCATGATCCTTGGTGTCTCTTATTTTTGGTTTATGATGGGTAAGTCTAGCTGAGTACCTTCTCATACTCAGGGTTTATTTCCCTATTGTTGCAGATAATGTGATGTACGACAACTACTGTAAGCACTGCTTTGCTCCTGTAGTGGATGAGGAATAGGACCATAGGCATGGTCATTCTATATATCATCTCACCCTTGTGCTTTTGGTTGGAGATGACGGTGAAACTAGCTATGTATCTAAACCATTGTTGATGTTGTTCAGAACTATGTTGCTTCTACTACTGTTAAACTGATGTTGTAATAACTATGTTGGAACTCCGATGTATGACAAACTATTTGTGAACTTGTTGTAACATGTGGCTTGTATGTTGAATCATGTATGATCTTCGCTTGTATGTTGGTTGATTCAAGATCCTTTATGATACTCGATGGACTATCGGATTTATATGGGCTCAAGTGTGATGGTTTGACTGCCTCAGTGGTTGCTATTGTACTTGTGCTCTTATAAATTGGACGGTTTTGTTATAGCTAGCATTGGAGCAGGATTCAACACTAAACCTATCACATGTGTAATTAAAACAAAGATTTTTGTTTTAGAAACTTAATTTCTACAACTATAGTAATAAGTTTAGAGTGTTGAAGATTGAACTTAAAACTATAGTGTGCTAGTGGTCATCTTGTTTATGCCTAGTTGAGGACTATTAGGTGGCTAATTAAGTACTAATATGGGGTTTTTTTTTACTTTTGTCATCCATACGGCATGCTATTGTATGGATGCCACTCACTTGAGTGGTAATGTATAGATTAAATGCCTCTACGCTAGGTAAGAAGGTAAGTTGATGAGTGGCATGACCACAAGAAGTGAGCGTGCGGTCGGGGAGAGCTAGCTTTGATATGGTTGTATATGCATGCTTGCATGTGTGTATGGTGTGTATTTAATTGTGGGTAGTGTAATTGATCATCGAGTAGCTTTGATACAGAAGTATATATATGGGATATATATGGAAGTATTTAGTTTACTGCTTTCATATATATCTTGCTATCCTTGATATTCAACTTAGAGCCTAGATTTACCTTTCTGTACATATAACTATTGGGTTGGGCTAAAATGAATCTTCTGTAGGTACACTAACAACAAAACGTGTAGCTCGTTTAGTTATGATTATATTGAGAGAACGTATGTATGCCACCGTGTATGTCGTTAGGATTTATTTCTCTAAGTTTGTGAGGACGTACGGAACGAGCATACATCATGATACATCATTCATTCATGTCATTGCATTGTTCCTTCCCCTTGTAAGATCTTATTGTTAAGTAACTCTTTTCTATAATCGTATGTCTCACTAAATTGTAACATTTGCTATAGATGGCAGCCCTAGGAGCCCCTGTTGCAAGCGACATCTTTTTGGCACTGTTTGGGACTCCCACTTTACTGTGGAGGGTACTGCACTCTATCGGATATGCTGAACCACCTCACTATTTTTGGAGCGAAGTGGTAACTGAGGGACAACGGTGGTACGACATGCGGGTCACTATCGCTACCCGTGTGGACAACCCTCAGTGGCAAGAATGGAGTATCGAGTCAGATGGACAGACCCCTTGGGAAGGTGCCCAAGTGGCCACTTTTGAAGTTCTCAGCGAAATCTATCAGGAATTCGGTGATGAGCTTGTCAATGGGCCCATTGGATCTTTCCCTTGAGTGGATGCATCACAGAATGCTTGGACCTAGCCAGGCAATAATGCTTTGGTAAGAGACCGGGATGAAAGAGCAGGAAGTAGTAATGCTACCATGAGTGCCATATATGTAGTTATGAGGATGTTTTACTCTCGCCAGGATAGTTACATCAGTTGTATGCAAGAGCTCCATAGAGCACAGGATGCACATCATAGGATGTGAGGACGTGTGCACAGGTACCAAAGGGCAGTTAGGGCAGCTCAGAATGAGATGGGTAATTATATGATAGCCTTGGAAGCTCGTCGAGGGCAGTTTGTCCATGATGTTGCTGAAAGAGATGCAGCTAGGTCTGAGTTACAAGACATCCATGCTAATAGGGACAAGGTCATTCGCCTTGCTGATACTAGGGAGGCAACTAGGATCTAGACTATGTTCTAGGCTGCTAGGTAGGCAATGGAGTTTGATCGTAGAGAGCAGGAACTCATACGCTAGATTGAGGAGCTTCAGCTAGATGTTCATCGTCTCAACAACATGGTGAACCCAATTCTTCCTCTAGCTCCAGCGGTGGAAGAAGATCCCAATGTATTGATTGCTGAGGATGATGGCATAGAGGTGAACGCCTAGGATGAGCCTAAAGAGGAGATTGAGCCTTTTAAGGATGACCACCATGATGGTGTGTCCGACATCGATAGCGACCACCCCAAGGAGTGGCTTAGCTATAGTATCTAGCTAGATGCATTAGCTCTTTATCTTCGATCCTTGTGTAATGAACTCGTAATGTAGGTTTTGATTTCATGATGTATCCCTTTTGATGTTATTGGAACCGTGCATGTAATATGTGTGGTGATTGCACTTTTTAATAAATTCCCAGTTGTTATCGGCAAGAAAAATTTGGCATGTACAGAACACGTTGTGAGTACGACAAGTGGTTCTATTAGTGATGTTATGTTGTAGAAATGAATTATTGTGCCTTTGTGTTATTGTATGAATTTGAGATTCTCTCCAGTAATTACAGTATGGCATGACAATACAATTCTTCTGCAATCTCTTGACATCATCCAACAATCACTTGTTGTTGTAATTTTATAGATGACTCGCACTCATGGAGGGGCCGGTACCTGTAACACCCTAGGTGTTAGGCTTGCACAATTGCACTTGCATTGCATGAGCATAAGCATCATTCATTCAAGCATAAGCATTTTCATATGAAAGGTGCAATTGAAACATGTGAAACATGACTTGTTATTTTATGTTTTCCTATATGTATGCTTATGATCATGTGTGCTTGAGTGCAAGTCGGTGATGTTGGTAACCAAAATACCTTAGCTATCCTTAGGATGCCTAATGGAACAATGTTTGTGTAGAACATTTCACCTAATCAAGCCCCAAGTCATGATGTGTTTAGTTTGACCTAGGGAACCAATTTGTTTGACCTTTTATGAACTGCATGTTAGAAGCTTTGCATGGCTGAGCAACCTAAAGAAAAGTTGTAGCAAATTATATATGGAACAAACTTTGTTTAGAGGCCAAGTCATGAAAATGTATGGAACAGTCCCAAACATAGCCCACAAGTCAGATTTGGGTGCTGATTCAGCATTTAGAAAATTTTCTAAGTCCTAGGTGCCACACAGTTTCCATGTACCTATGTTTGGGTTGATGTAACTCATGATCCTTTGCAAATTAGTTGATGGTTTCTATAGAACAATTGTAGCTCTATCATAGTTCTACAACTTTTATTCTAGGAGATTTTGCTAACTCGCTATAGATTAGGAATTAGGAGGGGATGAAATCGGGCTGTCAGGCGCTAATGCTGGCTCTGATGGTCGCCGAGCTCATGCCGTCGTGGGCGACCAACGTCAGGCCGGGCATGCCAAGTGGTGGCCGTATGTCAGCGTAGGGCTCGCTCGTCAGGCAGCGACAACCAACAAATCTTTAGCGACGCGTCCAAGGCACCACTGAGCCAGCCATTCCCTCTCGCTCGCCTCCTCGCTCTCAGCTACTCACCGCGCTCGCCATCGCCGTCATAGGAGCTCCGCTGAGCTCGTGCGCACTCACTGTCACCCCATTCTCAAATCCATTGCACTCACAGCTTTGCCTCGCTCAGCTCTACCATTCCCATCTAGCCACGCTCATAGTTGTGCCCTTGGTAAGCCACATTTCTTGTTGTGCCACCGTGGGTGCATCCCCACCAGAGTTCCGCCATGGCCACCACCGTGGCTGTGTGTCCTCGCTGCACCTCTTGCTTCTCTCTTCCCTTTCCTAGAACTACCTCTTAGCCATAGTACTCTAGTACAGTGCCGATCCCATGCTACCATTCGGTTCTGCTGGAACACGCCACCGCGCCGCCGTAGTCACCATGCCCGCCATGGCATGCGAGTTTGCTGCAGCGCAGCTTCTCCACCCTCTCACCCTCCTTTTGAGTGCACCAAAAAGAGCAACCCTAGGTCTAGTTGTTGGCAAGATGGAGACCCTTGTGTCACCGTCATTAGTCAGAACGGCGACTGTGCGCCGCCGTGCAGCGGTGCATGTGGCCAAGCTCACCCGTAGCTTCCACCAAATCCTAGTTACCTCTAGGAGCTCCATTGGACCTCCCTGAAGCCTAGGAAGCCATCACATTGCCAAGCCCAGGCCAGAGTTGGCTAGCGTACCACCACGCCATCACCGCCGTCCGCCATGGTCGTCGGTGAGGAGTTCCCGTGCTTCTCTCGGCCAGGCAAGACCATCACCGGGTGCGGGTGGAAGAGTAGATCACATTAGTGTAGACACTACCACCGGTGAGCTCGCCATCTGCGAGAAACCAACGGCCAGACCTCTCCCATGTCTCTGTCTCTCTGGCATGTGGGGTCGGCTGACCCACGGGTCCCGCCTATTAGCCTCTCCATTAGGGTTTTTGTTGTTTGTTTTCACATACTTCTCACTTGTTTTGGGAAATTCATATTTGAAGCTCTAGGACTCCAGTTGAGGTCACCCAAATTTTGTTGGGTTGCTTATGAAGTGTAGAATGTGGTAAAATTATAAAGTGGACATGCTCTATGAAATTAATTTGAGAATTAAATAAATCTACAAAGGTGCTCTTTATATGTGTAGAAACTTGTAAATTTCATAGCTGGAGTTCTAGTGCTCTATTAATTGTGAAATTTTTATAGTGCACTGTTCTTGATATGCTTAAGCTATGATAAAAATTCCAAGTCCAGTGCTTGCTTAATAGTTCAGTTATAGATTTCTTTAGAAGCAACCCTATATCCTTGTGCTATTTTTCATGATAAAAATATGTATCCTTTGAGCATGAAACTTTTTGGGCAGTGTTCTTGTGTTATGATAAAGCTAATAAAAATAGGAAATCTGTTGTTTGACACTTTTCAATAGGGTTTCCTATTTATGCTATTTTAAGCCCTGTTGGCTTGTCATTTTTGTGTAGGATGTTATACTTGTTCAAATGTTGTGAAATTTATACAGTAGCTTATTGGGGGACATGTATAAGCTACTGTAATTTTGTGGAATTTTCTATACACTTTTGGCTAGGTGTCTATTATTTAACCTAATTATCTAAATAAATTAATAAAGGCATGAAAAGAATTTATTTAGGAATGGCCACTATGTTTTCTAGTGTTCATTTGATGTATGTTAACTGATGATAACATTGGTAGTGCTCATGGTACTATTCTTGTATGTAGTGAAATATTATTTTCACTATAATTCACTTATAGTGACTTTCTGAACAGATTTTAGAGTTAAGCAAATTAACTGGTGAATTTGATGTTTGCTATGAATCTTGTCTATAACAAAGTTGTAGATAACTCACTTAACTAGCTTGTGTTAAATTTTCATGGCATTTGACCAAATAGTTTATGAGTTATGTCTGTTCAAAGTTGGTCTTTAGAAATTGTAGCTCTCTGGAATTTCTGGACCAGATTTGATAAATGTGCCAGTTTGACCTTGTTAACTTGGGAATCATGCTGTGATGTTTAAATATTAATTGTAGACAATTTCATAATATTTCCAGATTGTCTTGTTACATGTCTTTTGGATTAGTACAACTCCAGTTATGAGTTAAACTAGCAGCTATTGTCTGTAGCCTTGAATCTGTGAATGCAGTGAATAACTCGATTGCTTTATATAAGTTGATGTGATGATTTAGATGCTAGGCTAATTAAGATAAATTGTTAGTTGCAGGTGCTATACCTCTTGCTGAAGATGAACAACTTTATCTTAGGTTGTTAGAGCTTGATGAGTGTGTACTTCTTGTTTTCTAAAAGAAATATGCACCTACTTAGTAAAATAGATGTTAATCTTGTATCGTCGTGTCATTCATGTGTTCATCTATATATGGCTGTACATTTCATCATCACCTTCCATCTCTTGTGCATGCATGACTCTTATGCTATGCATCTGCATACAATAGGTGTTCAAGCAAGGACTTCCAGAGGAGCAGCAGCAAGCTCAGGAGACGGAGGTGCAGACCCTAGAAGAAGGTGCCAACGAGGAAGAAGTTCTTGAGTGTCCCAATCGTCAGCCTTCCTCTTTTCAGAAAGGCAAGCCCCAGAGCATTCTAAGTCTCCTATGTTTTGAAAATGATTACTTTGAGTATCTTTATATGTTTGATGCATTAAGTGATAGGAACTACATGCAAACACTTGTTGCATATATATATCTATTCCTTGTCCAGTACACGTACCCTAAATCCTATTTAGGTCTATGAGTGAATCAAAACTTAGCCTTGCTTAGACCGGTAAAGTAAGGTGATTTCCTATCACCTGCAAGTTTGGATGATGTCTGGTCATGGTTGGCTATATTTGCTATCGTGGAAAATAACCATGTGTTAATAATGAATGGAGACCGGGTGGGATGTCGATAGAGAAGCAACAAGGTAAGAAGGTCTTGGGTGTGGATCTATCCCCGTCTATGTGGGTTAAGGACTGATTCACTGTATGTCCTCATGTCATGTTGAACGCATGCCTATCACTTAGTTGGCCAGATAACTCGTTCCGACCACAAAACCGAGTAGCTCAACTCAGGCCAGGAGCCAAAAAGAGAAAGTGTGTACTCTAGCGGTAGTAAGAATGTGCGGGGAGCTATTGGCATAAGTCCAAAGGTGAGATTGACCACCTGGCAGAGTGGACTCCCTGAGAGTGCGGCATTGGGAGGACCCATGAATTTGTTCCTGAGTTGTACCAAAGGTGACCTGAGGCAACCACTGATCAGGTTGATTGGGTTTGTGTTAGGAATAATTCCCCAGCTGGGTAGGAATTGATTCAAATCATCATCTCTCCTAGATAGTGAGAACTTGACTGAGCAGCGGCAATGTAGATACACTAAATTGAACTTGATGGTTATAATGATGGTGATGATGTTACATCATTAGACCGGATATGGTTACTAATGTTTGGAGTTAATCAATTGCTTGCTCTAGTACAGGTGCTAATCTACATGATAGGTTAATATTGATAACTTGTTGCTTAATTAATAATTTAAGTTATACTCTTGTATCATTAAATCTTTTTATGCAAAATGGTTGTCAAGCAACATCCACCAATAAAGCCCTGGATACTCCTTGGTGTCATTTATTTTTGGTTTATGATGGGTAAGTCTAGCTAAGTACATTCTCATACTCAGGGTTTATTCCCTCTTGTTGTAGATGACACGCTTTATAACGGCTACTGCAAGTATTGTCTCCACCCTGCAGAGGATGAAGACTAGATCATGGGCATGATCTTCTATGTTATCTTATCATGTTGCTTTTGCTAGATATGACTATGGAACTAGCTTGTATTTGAGCTAAGTGTGTGTGATGGTCTCAAACTACTTTGCTTTTGCTATTTGTGAACCCGTGTTGTAATAACTATGTGAACTCCGATGTATGAGATACTTGTGAACTACTTGTGAAATGTATGCAACATGTGGCTTATTATGTTGAATCATTACGATCTTGGTTGTATGCAAGTTGGTTTGAAATCCTTTATGGTTTCAGTTGACTACCGGGTTTATATGGGTTCAAGTGTGACAGTTTGATCACTCCAGTGATTGCTTTCGTACTTGTGCCCTTATAAATTGGTCGGTTCTGTTACAGTTGATATCAGAGCTAGATTCAACATTAAACATGTCATATGTGTATTTAAAACAAAGGTTTTTGTTTGCAAAAATTAGTTTTGACAACTTATTGCTACTTATATATAGGTGTGTTTTGAAATCTAAAATTTTATCTAAGTGTGCCAGTGGTCATATCCTCTATGCCCAAATAAGGACTTTTAGGTGGTTTATTTAAGTAATGACTTTGGTGGGGGGGGGGGGGTAATTGCTTGCATTTTATTTCGTCGTCCATACGACGTGCTATTGTATGGATGCCATCCGCTTGGTCGGTAATGTATGGATCAATTGCCTCTACGCCTAGGTAGGTGTGAGTTGTGAGAGCATGATCGTCCAACTGTTGGTCTAGGGGAGAGTTAGTTGTGGTTACTGGAGTATTTACATGTTACACACATGTATATATGAAGGTACTTAATTATGGGTATATCTGTCAGGTAGCTTTGGATACCGAAGTATATATATCCGAGGATGTATATATGGAGAGTATCTTAGTTTACTGCTTTCATTGTGTGCTTATTTCTCTCTTGTTGGGTTGGGCTACAATGAATTTGTCTGTAGGTACACTAACAACGCAATGTGTAGCTCAACTAGATATGTATATGAGAGAACGTATGTATGCCACCGTGTATGTCGCTAGAATTATAAAATTTTCCTAAGTTTTGTGAGGAAGTACGGAATGTGCATGCATCATGTTCACTCATGCCATTATATTTTTGCATCACTCCCTCCCTTATCTTTAATTATTCTGTTATATATTTCTCATCCTATAAGACAATCCTCTCACACCCAAATTGCAATGTTGCTACAGATGGCCGCACCAGCACTACTGCCCAGGAGCAACACATTCCTACATGTGTTTGGCACTCCAACCCTATTGTGGAGGGTGCTACATTCAGTGGGATATGCTGAGCCACCTCGTTATACTTGGAAGCAAGTGGAGGCTGAAGGAAGGTTGCTATGGTATGACATTGAGGTGGTTGTCCTGGCTCACTCAAACAGACCCCAGTGGCTTGGTTGGAGCATTGAAGCTGATGGACAAACCCCTTGGGAAGGGGCACAGGTGGCAACTTTGGAAGTGCTAGTTGATATTTGTTAAGAGTTTGGTGATGAGTTGATCAATGGACCAGCTAAGTTCATTCCTTGAGTAGCCCCATTTGAGGCAGTCTGGCTAAACTTTGAGGATGATCCCTTAGTTATGACTGAGGCAGAACGGGCATAGAGTTCTGGACCAGCCATGAGTGCCATGATGGTTGTTCTGAAGATGTTCTATGATCATCAGGGCACTTATGTTAGTGCTTTGACAACCCTTTAGTAGACATAGAATGAACAGCGCAAGTGGAAGAAACATGCACGCAAATATGGTAATGAGCTTAGGGCAGCCCAAAATGAGATAGGTGGTTTTATGACTGCTTTGGAAACTCGTAGGTAGTAGTTTGTACGTGCTATCAGGGAAAGAGATGCTAACCATGATCAAATCATGCAGTTGACTCATGAGCAAGATGACACAATCCATCTAGCACAAACTAGGAACAATGCTAGGGTCATGGCAGAAATTTGAGCTGAAGTCAAAGAGAATGAACTCCTCCGCCAGATCAAAGAACTATAGATTGACGTTCACCATCTCAATAATCAGATCAATCTGATTCCTCACCCTATTCTAGTGTACCCCATGGTCGGAGGACCATAGATGATCTTCGCTGATGATGATGGCATGGAATTAGATGCCAATGTCGTCGTAATGCCTGAAGCTGAAGAAGATGAAGAAGAGGAGGAACTCGATCCTATCGAGGATGAAGATGGTGAAGGAGTGATTGATGCTGACACCGATGAAGATGTGTAGTTTAGCTGTAGCACTAAGCTAGATGCACTAGTTCGTATCTTTTACTTTCTTCTGGAAGAACATGTAACTTAACTTTAGTTAGTGACTTTGATGTAATCTCGGAGACTTGCATGTGGCTCCATGTGGATGTGAGCATTAATAAAAGTGTAGCTTTGATGTTGGCAAAAAATTGGCATGTAAGCGTATGCATTGCGAGAATGTGTGGAGTAAAATATTGGCGATGTTATGAGGATGAATTATTATGCCTCTATTTATTGTATGAAATTAATCTTTCCAATAAGTTTAGTTTGGCATAATTCTACAATTCATCTGTAATGTTTCTGACATCATCCATCATTACTCACTATTGCACTTCTACAGATGTCACACAATCTGCGTTCAGGCAGGGTTGAGGGTAGTGGTGATGATGATCTTCCACCGCCACCACTGCCCACACCATCTGATCTGTTGGCCATGCTTGTGGAAGGTCAGCGTGCTTTGGGGGATGCCATGCGTACCCTAGCACAACATCAAGCATAGGGTCGCAATCAATGTCAGGGACCAGAACCAAATAAGTATAATGATTTTAAAGAGTCCCAAGACACCAAGCCACCAATTTTCAAAGAAGCTGAAGAGCCGCTCTAGGCAGAAGAGTGGCTAAACACGCTTGAGCACAAGTTTTGTTTACTTAGGCTGACGGAATAGATGAAGGCGGAGTATGCTTCGCATCAACTGCAAGGACCAACAGCTATATGGTGGTGTCATTATAGGTCCACCTTACCTGAGAATGCCCAGATAACTTAGAATTAGTTCTAGGAGGCTTTCAAGAGTCATTATATCCCTCCTAGTTTGATGGCCATAAAGCACAATGAGTTCATGAAGCTGGTATAAGGTATCAAGACTCTTACTGAATATCTTTATGCATTCAATCATCTAGCAAGGTATGCCCCAGAGTTTGTTGATTCAGAAGCAAAGAGAATCGCTAGCTTCAAGAGAGGGCTTAGTCCCAAACTAATAAAGTCCATGGGGAACAACAAGAGTGCTACTTTCAATGAGTTCGTAAGTGATGCTCTTACTCAAGAGAACAACAATAATATTTATGCAACTTCCAAGAATCATAAGAGGGCCTTTGAGGCAAGTGCATCTTAGGTTAAAGCTCTAGTGGCTAAGACTCAGTTTCACCCACCGGCTGCAGCCATTAGGTACCATCTGCCTCAAAAGAAGAATCAGGCAAAGACAGGGTTCAAGAAGGCCTTTACTGTTCCTCTTCCAAAAGGAACCACATGACCAGGGAATTCTTTTGTTCCGCCAGCTAACAGGCCCTGCTAGAATTGTGGTAGGACAGGTCATTGATCCAAGAATTGTCCTTATCCTTAGAAGAATAATCAGAAGCAGGGGAATTCTGGTGCTCATCAAGGTCATGTTAACTACACCAATGTGACAGACATACCCTTAGGAGAGGTGGTCACTATGGGTAAGTTTCTTGTGAATCAACATCCTACAGTTGTACTATTTAATTTCAGTGCTTTGCATTCATTCATGAGTCCAGCGTTTACATCAAAGTACAACCAGGAGGTAATTACACTATCCATGGGTAGTTATTGCATTAGTGCAGCTGGAAGTAATATTTCTACCAATCAGATAGTGCAGGCTATGAGTATCGAAATAGGGGGACAAGTGTACATGTTGGATCTAGTAATTTTGCTAGGATTAGGTATAGATGTAATCTTGGGAATGAAGTGGATGAGCGGTCATGG
The DNA here is from genome assembly GCF_019320115.1 of Miscanthus floridulus. Lineage (NCBI taxonomy): Eukaryota > Viridiplantae > Streptophyta > Magnoliopsida > Poales > Poaceae > Miscanthus > Miscanthus floridulus. The sequence continues at coordinate 38,771,739 of NC_089595.1, forward strand.
AGTGCTCATTGATACTTCCACTAGGGTTGTTATGTGAAGAGATCCTATTAACAATGAGGCTTTCTTAGTGCCACTTCCCAGAGATCTAGACCTCCACGGCACTGCCAATGCTATCCAGACCCTAAGAATTGAGGACGTTCCAGTAGTTTGTGAATTTCTAGATATATTTCCTAATGATCTACCTGGTTTACCACCAGATCAAGTGATCGAATTCAAAATCGAGTTAGTGCTGGGTACTGCACCTATTTCTAGAAGGCCTTATAGGATGCCACCCAATGAGTTAGCAGAGCTTAAAGTTTAGTTACAAGATCTGTTAGAAAAGGGTCTTATCCGACCTAGTGCTTCTCCATGGAGTTGTCCTGCTATATTTGTGAACAAGAAGGACAAGTCATTACGCATGTGTGTTGATTATTGTCCACTCAATGCCGTGATAGTCAAGAACAAGTACCTATTGCCCTGTATTCATATTTTGTTTGATTAGTTGTCTAAGGCAAAGGTATTCTCCAAAATTGATATGAGATCTAGTTATCATCAGATAAAAATTAGACCAGAGGATGTGCCTAAGACCGCTTTTCCACCAGATATGGGTTGTACAAGTATCTAGTTTTGTCTTTTGGTTTGACCAATGCTCGGCATACATTGTATATCTGATGAATTTAGTATTCATGGAGGAACTGGACAAGTTTGTAGTTGTCTTCATTGATGACATCTTGATCTTTTTCATGAATGCTGAAGAACATGCAGAGCATCTGAGAATTATTTTATCCAGGCTACGAGAACATAAGCTTTATGCCAAGTTCAGTAAATATGAGTTTTGGCTAAAGAAAGTACCTTTCTTGGGTCATGTGTTGTCTGATGAAGGGATTTCGGTTGATCCGACTAAGGTGCTAGAAGTCTTGAATTGGAAAGCACCAACTTCAGTGCATGAGGTTAGAAGTTTCCTTGGTTTGGATGGCTATTATTGTCGCTTCATCTTGGATTTCTCTAAGATAGCCAAGCCCATGACCAGGTTGCTTCAAAAAGATGTGAAGTTTGTTTGGACGCCGGAGTGTGAGACTGTTTTTTGCACTTTGCGAACTTTGTTGACTTCCACTCCTGTTTTGGCACAACCTGATATCGAGAAACTTTTTGATGTGTTTTGTGATGCATCAGGTACCGGTTTAGGATGTGTTCTTTTGCAAGAAGGTTGGGTTATTGCTTATGCCTCATGTCAGCTAAGGAAGCATGCATCCAATTATCCAACTCATGATGTAGAGTTAGCTATTGTTGTTCATGCCTTGAAGATTTGGAGGCATTACCTACTCAGTAACATGTGTCATATCTATACTAATCATAAAAGTCTTAAGTATATCTTTACTCAACTGAAATTGAATATGAGGCAGAGAAGATGGTTAGAGTTGATCAAAGATTATAACTTAGAAGTACATTATCATCCGGGCAAAGCTAATGTTGTTGCCGACGCTTTGAGTAGAAAATCTCATTGCAATTCTCTCTTGGAAGAAGATTATCATTTGACATGTCTGTTACATTCTGCTGTGTTGCACAGTATTACTCTTAGTTGCTCTCTTGAAAGTAAAATCATCGAGCTTCAAAAATCCAATGTGGGGGTGTTGCACATAAAGAGGAAGATGAAAGAGCAAGAAACAAAACACTTCCAAGTGGATGAGAAGGGTGTCCTATGGTTTAAGGATAGACTTATAGTACCGAAGGATAAAGAGCTTAGAAACCAAATCTTAGAAGAAGCTCACTCATCCAAGTTATCTATTCACCCGGGAAGTAGCAAAATGTATCAAAATTTGAAACCTCGCTTTTAGTGGACCAAGATGAAGAAAGAAATCGTAGCTTATGTTGCAAGGTGTGACAATTATTGTAGAGTCAATGCAATTCACTTGAAGCCTGCTGGACTTCTTCAACCATTCTTTATTTCTTGATTGAAATGGGAAGAAATTAGTATGGATTTCATTGTTGGACTTCCCCCTACCCAAAAGAATTTTAATTCTATATGGGTAATAGTGGACTGTTTAACCAAGTCTGCTCATTTTATACCAGTTAGAATTGACTATCCACCAAGTGACTATGCTAAGTTGTATTTTAATCATATAGTACATCTCCATGGTGTTCCTAGAACCATTGTATCGGACAGTGGACCTCAGTTCACCGTATGTTTTTGGGAACATTTGCATAAGATGTTAGGCACCAACTTAGTTAGAAGTTCTGCTTATCATCCATAGACCTCTGGACAGACAAAGCGGGTGAATCAAATATTGGAAGACATGTTAAGAGCTTGTGTCATATCTTCCAAAGGTTCATGGGATAAATGGTTACCCTTGGCTCAATTTTCCTATAATAATAGCTATCAAGAAAGTATCAAGATGGCTTTGTTCTAAGCGTTGTATGGCCGCAAGTGTAGAACTCCCTTGAACTAGGTTGAATTTGGAGAAAGGAGATACTATGGCATTTATTTCATCGAAGAGGCTAAACAACAAGTCCGTACTATCCAAAAACATATGGAAGCTGCTCAAGCTAGGTAGAAAAGCTATGCGGATAAAAGAAGGAAGCCCATTGAGTTTGAAGTTGGTGATCATGTTTATCTGATAGTATCATCGATGAAAGGTGTGCAACGATTCGGAGTAAAGAGGAAGCTTGCACCTAGATATGTAGGTCCATATCTAATCATAGAAAAGAGTGAGAGAGTAGCCTACAAGATAGAGTTACCTTATGGGATGAGAGCTATCTTCAATGTTTTTCATGTCTCTCAATTAAAGAAATGCCTACGCATTCCCTGAAGAAAAAGTTTCATTTAGAAATATCAAGTTGAAATTAGATCTATCCTATGAAGAAAGGCTGGTGCAGGTTATTGATACAATAGAGAGAGTAACCCGGAACCGTGTGGTCAAGTTTTACAAGGTTATGTGGAGTACAGGGTAGTGAGAGCGATGCAACGTGGGAACAGGGAAGATTATTTGAAAGATGTATACCCTACCTTCTATTCAAAATGGTACGCTTTTCAAATCTCGGGGTGAGATTTTTATAAGGGGGAGGGCTGTAACACCCTAGTTGTTAGGCTTGCATAATTGCACTTGCATTGCATGAGCATAAGCATCATTCTTTCGTGCATAAGCATTTTCATATGAAACGTGCAATTGAAACATGTGAAACATGACTTGTTATTTTATGTTTTTCCTATATGTATGCTTATGATCATGTGTGATTGAGTGTAAGTGGGTGATGTTGGTAACCAAAATACCTTAGCTATCCTTAGGATGCCTAATAGAATAATGTTTGTGTAGAACATTTCACCTAATCAAGCCCTCAAGTCATGAGTGTTTAGTTTGACCTAGGGAACCAATTTGTTTGACCTTTTATGAACTACAAGTTAGAAGCTTTGCATGGCTCAGCAACCTAAAGCAAAGTTGTAGCAAATTATATATGGAACAAACTTTGTTTAGAGGTCAAGTCATGAAAAAGTGTGGAACAGTCCTAAACATGGCCCACAAGTCAGATTTGGGTGCTAATTCAGCATTTAGAAAATTTTCTAAGTCCTAGGTGCCACACTAGTTTCTATGTACCTATGTTTGGGTTGATGTAACTCATAATCCTTTGCGAATTAGTTGATGGTTTCTATAGAACAATTATAGCTCTATCATAGCTCTACAACTTTTATTCTGTAGGAGATTTTGCTAACTCACTATAGATTTGGAATTAGGAGGGGATGAAATCGGCTATCAGGCCCTGATGCTGGCTTTGATGGCCGCCGAGCTCATGCCGTCGTGGCCGATCGGCGTCAAGCCAGGCATGCCAAGTGGTGGCTGTATGCCAGTCACAGGGCCCGCTCGTCAGGCAGCGATAGCCAGCAAGGCTCCAATGATGCGTCTAAGCCACCATTGAGCCGACCATTCCCTCTCGCTCGCCTCCTCACTCTCAGCTGCTCACCTGCGCTTGCCATCGCCATCACAGTAGCTCCGCCATGCTCGCGTGCGCTCACTGTCACCCCATTCTCAAATCCACTACACTCACAGCTTCACCTCGCTTAGCTCTACCATTCCCATCTAGCCATGCTCACAGTCATGCCCTTGGTGAACCACATTTCTTGTTGCGCCACCGCGGGTGCGTCCCCGTCGGAGTTCTGCCATGGCCACCGCCGTGGCTGCGTGTCCTCGCTACACCTCTTGCTTCTCTCTTCCCTATCCTAGAACCGCCTCTTAGCCATAGTACTCTAGTACAACACTAATCCCACGCTACCATTCGGTTCCGCTGGAACACGCCACCGGCGCCATCGTAGTCGCCATGCCCGCCGTGGCATGTGAGTTTGCCATAGAGCAACTTCTCCACCCTCTCATCCTCCTTTCGAATGCACCGAATAGAGCAACCCTAGGTATAGTTGTTGGCAAGATGGAGACCCCTGTGTCGCCACCATTTAGTCAGAATAGTGATCTCGCCGTTGAGCTCTGTGCGCCTGCCAGTTCAGCGGTGCATGCTAGCCGAGCTCACCCATAGCTTCCACTGAGTCCTAGTTACCTCCAGGAGCTCCGTTGGACATCCTTGAAGCCTAGGAAGCCATCACATTGCCAAGCCTAGGCCAGATTTGGCCGGTGTACCGCCACGCCATCACCGCTGTCCGCCATGGACGTCGGTGAGGAGTTCCCGTGCTTCGCTTGGCCAGGCAAGACCATCACCGAGTACGGGTGGAAGAGTAGATCACATTAGTGTAGACACTAGCGCCAGCGAGCTTGGCATTCGGTGAGAAACCAGTCGGCCGGACCTCTCCCCTGTCTCTATCTCTCTGGAAAGTGGGGTCGGCTGACCCACGGGTCCCGCCTGTCAGCCTCTCCATTAGGGTTTTTGTTGTTTGTTTTCACAGATTTCTCACTTGTTTTGGGAAATTCATATTTGAAGCTCTAGGACTCCAATTGAGGTCACCCAAATTTTGTTGGGTTGCTTATGAAGTGTAGAATGTGGTAAAATTATAAAGTGGACCTGCTCTATGAAATTAATTTGAGAATTAAATAAATCTACACATTTGCTCTTTATATGTGTAGAAACTTGTGAATTTCATAGCTAGAGTTCTAGTGCTCCATTAATTGTGAAATTTTTATAGTAGACTATTCTTGAGATGCTTAAGCTATGATAAAAATTCCAAGTCCTATGCTTGCTTAATAATTTAGTCACAAATTTCTTTAGAAGCAACCCTATATCCTTATGCTATTTTTCATGGTAAAAATATGTATCCTTTGAGCATGAAACTTTTTGTGCAATGTTCTTGTGTTATGATGAAGCTAATAAAAATAAGAATTCTGTTGTTTGATACTTTTAAATAGGGTTTCCTATTTATGATACTTTTAAGCTCTGTTGGCTTGTCATTTTTGTGTAGGATGTTATACTTGATCAAATGCTATGAAATTTATACAGTAGCCTATTGGGGACATGTATAAGCTACTGTAATTTTTGTGGAATTGTTTGTACACTTTGGCTAGGTGTTTATTATTTAACCTAATTATCTAAATAAATTAATAAAGGCATGAAAATAATTTATTTAGGAATGGCCACTATGTTTTCTAGTGTTCATTTGATGTATGTTAACTGCTGATAACATTGGTAGTGCTCATGGGACTATTCTTGTATGTAGTGAAATATTATTTTAACTATACTTCACTTATAGTGACTTTCTGGACAGATTTTAGAGTTAAGCAAATTAAATGGTGAATTTGCTATTTGCTATGAATCTTGTCCATAACAAAGCTGTAGATAACTCACTTAAGTAGCTTGTGTTAAATTTTCATGGCATTTGGTCAAATAGTTTATGAGTTATGTCTGTTCAAAGTTGGTCTTCAGAAATTGTAGCTCTCTAGAATTTCTAGACCAGATTTGATAAATATGCCAGTTTGACCTTGTTAACTTGGGAATCATGCTGTAATGTTTAAATATGAATTGTAGAAAATTTCATAATATTTCCATATTGTCTTGTTGCATGTTTTTTGGATTAGTACAACTCCAGTTATGAGTTAAACTAGCAGCTGTTGTCTGTAGCCTTGAATCTGTGAATGCAGTGAATAACTCGATTGCTTTATATAAGTTGATGTGATGATTTAGATGCTAGGCTAATTAAGATAAATTGTTAGTTGCAGGTGCTAGATCTCTTACTGAAGATGAACAACTTTATCTTAGGTTGTTAGAGCTTTGTGAGTGTGTAGTTCTTGTTTTCTAAAAGAAATATGCACCTACTCAGTAAAATAGATGTTAATCTTGTATCATCGTGTCATTCATGTGTTCATCTATATATGGGTGTACATTTCATCATCACCTTCCATCTCTTGTGCATGCATGACTCTTATGCTATGTATATGCATGCAATAGGTGTTCTGGAGGGAGTCACGCTTCTAGAATTCAAGCAAGGACTTCCGGATGAGGAGGAGCAAGCTCAGGAAGATGGAGGTGCAGGCCCCAAAAGGAGCCAACTGAGGAAGAAGTTCTTGAGTGTCCCTGATCACCAGCCTTCCTCTTTTCTAAAAGGCAAGCCCTAGAGCATTCTAAATCTCCTATGTTTTGAAAATGATTACTTTGAGTATCTTTATATGTTTGATGCATTAAGTGATAGGAACTAGATGCAGACACTTGTTGTATATATATCTATTCCTTGTCCAGGACACGTACCCTGAATCCTATTTAGGTCCAGGAGCAAATCAAAGCTTAGCCTTGCTTAGACCGGTAAAGTCAGGTGATTTCCTGTCACCTTGCAAGTTAGAATGATGTCTGGTCACGGTTGGCTATATTTGCTATCGTGGAAAATTACCATGTGTTAATAATGAATGGAGACCAGGCGGGATGTCGATAGAGAAGCAACAAGGCAAGGAGGTCTTAGGGTGTGGATCTATCCCCAGTCTGTGTCGGTTAAGGACCGATTCATTGTACATCCTCATGCCATGTTGAACGCATGCCTATCACTTAGTTGATCGGATAACTCATTCCGACCACAAAGCCAAGTAGCTCAACTTAGGCCAGGAGCCGAAAAGTGAAAGCGCGTACTCTGGCGGTAGTAAGGATGTGTGGGGAGCTATTGGCATAAGTCCAAAACTGAGATTGACCACCTAGCAGAGTGGACTCCCTGAGAGTGCGGCGTTGGAAGGACCCATGAATTTGTTCCTGAGTTGTACCAAAGGTGATACGAGGCAACCACTGATTAGGTTGATTGGGTTTGTGTTAGGAATAATTCCCCAGCTAGGTAGGAATCGATTCGAATCGTCATATCTCCCAGATAGTGAGAACTTGACTAAGTAGTGGCAATGTAGATACACTAAATTGAACTTGATGGTTATAATGATGATGATGATGTTACAACATTAGACCGGATATGGTTACTAATGTTTGGAGTTAATCAATTGCTTGCTCTAGTATAGGTGCTAATCTAGATGACAGGTTAATATTGATAACTTGTTACTTAATTAATAATTTAAGTTATACACTTGTATCATTAAAGCTTTTTATGCAAAATGGTTGTCAAGCAAGATCCACCGATAAAGCCTTGCATACTCCTTGGTGTCATTTATTTTTGGTTTATGATGGGTAAGTCTAGCTGAGTATATTCTCGTACTCAGGGTTTATTCCCTCTTGTTGCAGATGACGTGCTTTATAACGGCTACTGCAAGTATTGTCTCCACCCTACGGGGGATGAAGACTAGATCATGGGCATGATCTTCTATGTTATCTTATTATGTTGCTTTTGCTAGATATGACTATGGAACTAGCTTGTATTTGAGCTAAGTGTGAGTGATGGTCTCAAACTACTTTGCTTTCGCTATTTGTGAACCCGTGTTGTAATAACTATGTGAACTCCGATGTATGAGATACTTGTGAACTACTTGTGAAATGTATGTAACATGTGGCTTGTTATGTTGAATCACTACGATCTTGGTTGTATGCAAGTTGGTTTGAAATCCTTCGTGGTTTCAGTTGACAACCAGGTTTATATGGGTTCAAGTGTGACAGTTTGATCACTCCGGTGATTGCTTTCGTACTTGTGCTCTTATAAATTGGTTGGTTCTATTACAGTAGCAAGTCGTGAGGGTGATGATGATCTCTCACCCCCACTATACCCCACGCCTAGCGGAAATGATGGCCCAGCTCCTGAAGACCCAATGATCATTGTGGGAAGTACTATGTGGGCTTGCAGTAGAACACTAGTCGTGGACGGGGATGGGACTAACACCAGTGACCCGAACCGAAATTAGTATAGTGAATTTAAGGACTTTTTGGACACTAAACCTCCTATCTTTATGGAGGTAGAGGAGCCATTACAAGTCGAATGAATGGCTCAATACCATTGAGTAGAAGTTTCGTCTCTTGAGAGTTACAGAGCATATGAAGGCTGAATATACCTCACATCAGTTGCATGGTCCAGCAGGCATTTGGTGGACTCATTACCTATCTACCCTCCCTGCTAATGCTCAGGTTACATGGAATGAGTTTAAGACTACTTTTAGGGGGCATCATATTCCCCCTAGGTCTTATGAGCATGAAACATACAGAGTTTATGAGGCTTACTCAGGGCACCAAAAGTCTCACTGAGTACTTGCATGCCTTCAATAACCTCTCTAGGTATGCGCCTAAGTTTGTGAATACTGATGCTAAGAAGATTGCAAGTTTTAAGAGAGGACTAGGTCCAAAGTTGATAAAGACTAGCAAATAACAAGAGTGAGACCTACAATGAATTTGTGAGTGATGTGCTCACACAAGAGAATCATAATAATATTTATGCTGCATCTAAGAGCCGCAAGAGGACCTTTGAAGCTGGTGCATCTTAGTAGAGAGCTCTAGGGGTGGCAAGAACCCAATATCTCCCACCTGCTCCAAAATATTGGCCACCTCAGAAGAAGGCCCAGCCAAGCCAAGCCAATAAAGGGTATCATCGGGCATACTCTATTGCTCTATCGCTTAAGGGTGGTGTAGGACAAGGCAACTAGAAGGCTCCACCTAATAATCAACCATGTTTCAATTGTAACAAGACTGGTCATTGGGTGAGGGAGTACCCTTACCCCAAGAAGAACAATCAGAAGCCAACAGCTGCAAATGCATGCCCAGGGTATGTGCATTACACCACCATGGAAGAGATTTCCTCTAGCAAGGTTGTCATAGCTGGTATGTTTCTTGTGAACCATTACCCTATAGTTGTTTTGTTTGATTTTAGGGCTTCACATTCATTCATGAGTCCAACATTTGCATCCGAGTATGATCAGAAAATATTTATAGTAGACAAAGGTGGTTATTGTATAAGTGCATCTGAGAATAATCATTTCTACCAATCAGATAGTTAAAGATGTACTTATCCAAATAAGTGAACGAGAGTATATTGCAAATTTAGTGATATTACCAGGATTGGGTATAGATGTGATCTTGGGTATGAATTGGATGAAGAATCATGGTGTCCTTATCGATACATCGACTAGAACCATTATGTTGAGAGACCCTAGGAATAACGATGCTTTTCTAGTACCCCTTTCTTGGGAGTTTGATCTCCAAAATGTGGCCAATGCTATCTAACCTATGGCCTTGCTAATATTCCTGTAGTATGTGAATTTCTGGATGTCTTTCCATATGAATTGCCCTAGATCACCACCCGATACGGGATATAGAGTTCAAGATTGAGTTAATACCAGGTACAACGCCTGTCTCTCAAAGACCTTATAGAATGCTGCCAAATGAATTAGCAGAAGTGAAGATCCCATTGCAAGAGCTCTTAGAAAAGGGTCTCATTCGCCCTAGTTCGTCACCATAGGGTTGTCCAGTCATATTTGTAAAAAAGAAGGACAAGTCTTTGCGGATGTGTGTGGACTATCGACCACTCAATGCTATTACTATCATGAACAAATATCCTTTGCCTTGCATTTATATCTTATTTTATCAATTGGCAAAAGCAAAAGTGTTCTCTAAGATTGATTTGAGGTCAGGTTATCACCAAATCAAGATTAGGCCTGAGGACATACCTAAGGTGCCTTTTTCCACTAGGTATGACCTTTATGAGTATTTAGTTATGTCCTTTGGGTTGACCAATGCTCCTACCTATTTCATGTATTTAATGAACTTGGTATTCATGCTCGAGCTTGATAAGTTTGTGGTTGTGTTTATCGATGATATCCTGATCTATTCTGAGAATGCGGAAGATCACACAGAGCACTTGAGAGTGGTGTTGTCTAGGCTGAAGAGAGCATAAGTTATATGCTAAATTTAGTAAATGTGAATTCTAGTTGAGGAAAGTACCTTTCCTAGGCCATGTTTTATCCGAAGATGGAATCACCAGTGGACCCATCCAAGGTGCAGGAGGTTCTTGATTGGAAAGCCCCAACCTCCATTCATGAGGTTCAAAGTTTTCTTGGCTTAGCAGGATATTACCATCAGTTTATTCTGGTTTTCTCCAAAATTGCCAAGCCCATGACTAGGTTGCTTCAGAAGGATGAGAAATTTGTATGGACACTAGAGTGTGAGGCAGCTTTACACACTTTATGAATGTTGCTAACTACTGCTCCTATTTTAGCATAGCCTGACATTGAGAAACCTATTTGATGTGTTCTGTGATGCATCAGGGTACCAGTTTGGGGTGTGTTCTAATGCAGGAAGGACTGAGTCATTGCTTATGCCTTGTGGCAACTAAGAAAGCATGAAGTCAATTATCCAACCCATGATTTAGAATTAGTAGCAGTTGTCCATGCTCTTAAAATTTGGAGACATTAGCCTGCTTGGTAATGTTTGCCATGTCTACACTAATTACAAGAGCCTCAAGTACATTTTCACCCAACCTAAATTGAACATGAGGCAGAGAAGATGGTTGAAATTGATCAAGGATTACAACCTAGAAGTACATTATCATCTGAGAAAAGCCAATGTGGTTGCAGACGCCTTAAGCTAGAATTATCAGTGTAATCCCTTATTAGAAGATGGTTTCAACTTATTGCATCCAACAGTCTTACACAATATCACTGTTAGTTGCTCTCTTGAGTCTAAAATCATTGAGCTCCAAAAGACTAATGAGGGCATATTCCATATCAAAAGAAAGATGAAAGAGAAAGAAACCAAACATTTTCGGCTAGATGAGAGGGGTGTGCTGTGGTTTAAGGATCGGCTTGTAGTGCCTGAAAGATAGAGAATTGAGAAACCAAATTCTAGAGGAAGCACACTCTTCCAATTTATCCATTCACCTAGGTAGTAGTAAAATGTACCAAGATCTAAAAACATGCTTTTGGTGGACAAAAATGAAGAAAGAAATTGCAGCATTTGTTGCTAGATGCGATAATTGCTTGTCGGTTCAAGGCCGTCCATTTGAAGCCAGCTAGACTACTTCAGCCATTATCTGTCCCAAGTTAGAAATGGGATGACATCAGTATGGATTTTATAGTTGGGCTTCCAACCACTAAAAAAGGGGCATGATTCCATATGGGTAATTGTTGACCGCTTGACTAGTACGCTAGAGTTGTACATTGCCCAAATCGTACGATTGCATGGTGTGCCTAAAAGCATTATGTCAATCGAGGACCATAGTTGGTTAATCATTTTTTGGAACATTTGCATAAGCATCTAGGTACCCAAGTTGATCCATATCTCTGCTTATCACCCTTAGATAGCTGGTCAGACTAAGCGAAGTGAATCAGATTCTAGAGGATATGTTGAGAGCTTGTGTGATTTCTTCTATGGGTTCATGGGAGAAATGGCTACCTTTGTCCAAATTCTTCTACAACAATAGCTACCAAGAAAGCATTAAGATGACTCTTTTTGAAGCTTTGTATGGTTGAAAGTGTAGGACTCCTCTGAATTGGACTAGCCTGGTGAAAGAAGGTATTATGGGATTGACTTTGTCAAAGAAGCTAAAGAACAAGTTTGAATTATTCAACAACATATTAAAGCTGCTCAATCGAGACAGAAGAGTTATGCAGATAAAAGGAGAAGTCCCATTGCATTTGAAGTTGGGGATTTTGTATATCTGAAGGTGTCTCCCATGAAGAAAGTGCAAAGGTTTGGTGTGAAGGGAAAGCTTGCACCTAGATATGTAGGGCCCATATAAGATGATTGGACGAAGGTGACCAGTAGCCTACAAACTCTAGTTACCTCTAGAAATGAGAGCTATGTTCAATGTTTTCCATGTCTCCCAACTCAAGAAATGTCTTCGTGTTCCTGAAGAAGCTATTGCACCCGCTAGTGTCAAGATCCAATCGGATTTAACCTATGAAGAAAGACCTATTAGAGTGCTTGAGACAATGGAAAGAGTGACCCATAGCGAAGTCATCAAATTCTACAAGGTGGTATGGAATAACCATAGTGAGCAAGATGCTATGTGGGAGCGAGAGGATTAGCTTCGTGAGGTCTATCTAATTTTCTACAAGAGATGGTTAGCCATGCAAATCTTGGGACGTGATTTCTTTAAGGGGGAAGGGTTGTAACACCCTAGGTGTTAAGCATGCATTTGGCTTTGGCATTGCATGAGCACAAGCATCATTGATCATTCATGAGCATGAGCATCTCAAAGTTTATCTTTATGATTGCTTATATCACATGTATTTGTTACTAAATGCTGTACATATGCTAGGGTTTGCATGTGACCAATGTATAAAATGTTTGTGGGACCTTAGGAGTACCTTAAACATGTTTAGAATGTCATTTGGAACAACTTTGGTATTCAGGACTTGGACCCATTTGGCCTCTAAGTCATGGTTAGTGTAGGCTTTCATTTTCAAGTTGTATGATTGACCTAAGTTGAACTATACTCTAGAGACTTTGCATGGCAGTGCACCCTTAAGAAAAGTTGTAGTACTTGACTAGAGTAACAACTTTTATTTTTGGGTCAATACCTAATTCAGTGCATAGCATGCTCATACATAGCTCACAAGTAGCAATAGAATTGCTGTTTTTGAGTTTGAAATTTTTCTAAGTCTAGAAATGATTTTTAGTTTCAATGTACCATACTTTGGAGCTTTGGATTTTGAAAACTATGGCGAATTAGATGTTGCTCCCTAAAGCAAAGTTCAAGTTTTCATGTAGCTCTACAACTTTTGTTAATAGAGCTTTTTCTAAGAATTGAACGGATTTGGAGTTAGATCATCGCTAAGTTGCTGCGTCAGGCGCTATCATCAGCTCTGATGACCGCGTCCATGCCAGTGTCAGTGGCCGATCGGGGGTAGGCTAGGCATGCCACATGGCATCTATACGCCGATGCCAGCTTGGTTGGTTAGGGTAGCATGGGGAGTAAAGGCGTGCGCCTCTCGTTGCTCACCCCATTTCGCTCTCGCACCTCGCTCTCTCTCGCTCACTGCCTAGAGCAAAGCGGAGCACCGCGCCGCCGCGCCATCGCCTGTCACTCTGCCATGCCCGCTTGCTGCCATCGCTAGCTCCACCACGCGACTCCTCGTGCCAACAGCTCCACCACCTCCACCTCTAACTCCCTAAACTACTAGTACCTCATGTCATGCCTTGGTAAGGCCCCATTGTGCCTCGCTGCCACCAGCGCCATCACCGGAGCACCGCCGCACGCTCAGCACACCGTGGCCACACCATTCCACTGCACCTCTTGTCCTTCCTATTCTCTAGTCTATAGCCGCTTTGTGGTCCATATTTTTAGGTAGGAACTATGTTTGATGCTACTGCTTGGTTGCGCTGGAACACGTCGCTGTTCTGCGCTCGTCCGCCATGGCCGCCAGTGGCACTCAAGCTCGCCATTGCCAAGCTGGTCCATGATCTCCCTCCTCTCTCATGTGTCTTAGGTTGAGTGACCCTAGACCTTGTGTATGTCATGACAGAGACCTGCCTTTCATCGTCGTCTAGACAGAACGGTGGGAGCACCACCATGCTCTGTGCGGCACCGCCGCGGCATGCATGCGGTCGGAGCTCACCGCCACCTCACTAGAGCCCTAACCACCATAGATAGCTTTGTTAGGATTCTACGTAGTCGTAGCACACCTCACCAGAGCACGCGATGCCTAGAGAACGCCGGCGTACCACCATGCTACCTCCACCGTCTGCCATCGCTACCGGTGAGCTGTCTCCAGTGAACCGTAGGTCGCATATTCACCACCAACCGATGCGTCTTGATGTGGGGAACACATTGGTTTCACAGTCATCGCCGGTGATCTCACCGTTGGTGAGATAGGGCTGGCCGGAGCACCTCCTCTGCTCTGGAGTTGCTGACGTGTGGGTCCTACTGACCAGCAGGGCCCCATCTATTAGTCTGTGTATTATTTGATTTTCTAATTTGTCTTCATAGATTTGAATGCATGTTTCAAAAATTCAGATCTAGAGCTAGGAGTGTCCCAATAGGGTGAACCAAATTTTGTTGGATTCATCATGAAGTGTAGTATTTGATAAAAATATGAAATGTACTGTTTCTAGTATTTTTCTGAGAGAATTAAATGGAGCTAAATAAGTGCTTTTAAATTATTTGCAATCTTGTAAAATACATAACTTGAGCTAGGGAAGTGATAAAATTGCGATTCCATTTTTTTCTGAATCTTGCGTTGATATGCTCTAGCTAGGAAAAATACTAAACTTGCAATAAACTTGATTGGAGTAGGGTCTTTCTATTTATATTTTAATAAATTGTGTTTTCTAAGGAAATTCATAAGGATAAAAATAAGTAACATATTGCCCTGCAAATTTTTTGTACAGTGTTAACGGGTTTTAGGGAAGCTAAGAAAAATATGAAATATGTTGCTTGACACTTTTCAATAGACTAAACTATTTTTGCTAAAGTAAACCTTAGCAACTTGTCATTTTTTAATAGAGGGTTATACTTATCAAATTGGCATTAAATGTCATAGTAGACATTTGGGGTCATCTGTATGCTACTATAATTTTCTCTGAATTTATGGAGCACTGGAAATATTTATCTCATAAATCACCTTATTATATAAAGAAATTAATAAAGGTATCTAAATACATTAGGTTGGCATAAACATAATGTTTTCTGTAGTCCTTGTGATGCATATGCTCTGTTGATAATGGTAGTTGTGCTTGAAGTTGATTGGTTATAAGCAGCTACTTAATTATTGCTTTATAATTCCGCTAGATGGCCGTAGGAGTAGTTTCTGTTGTATTGATAAATTAATGATGATAATTACATTTCCTATGAAACTTGTTATTAACAAAGTTGTAGATAACTTACTGATATTACTTGTGTCAAATTTTCATGGTAATAGATTAAACGGTTTGGAAGTTATAGCTGTTAGAAGTCTGCTATCCAAATTTGCTTGTCTACTGAATAGATTGGATGATTGAATTGTTTAACCTAGATAGCTATTAAATCATCTTGTGATGACTAAATGAAAGTTGTAGGCAATTTTGTGAGCTTTCTAGAAAGTCCTCGATCATAGCAATTGTTTGAGTAAAACTCTAGTTATGATCTAAAAACTTGTAGCTACTGTGTTGTGGTTCAGAAATGGACTTAGTGTGGATTCTTGAAATTTCTAGAGAAGAGATATGCACCTACTCAGTAAATAAGAATTTAACTTGGTTATCATCTATGTAACTTGATATAATCATCAACATAGAATCATTCACATTCTCATGTCATATCATTCATAATCCTTCTTATGCATCCATGATACTTACTTTAAGCATATGCATGCAATAGGTGCAGCGGAAGAAATCACGTTGGTGGAACTCGAAGCCGATCCACAAGAAGAGAACCAGGAAGTTCAGCACCAAGAAGCTCTAGGTGAAGGCGAGCCTAAAGTTGATCATATCCAAGAGTGCCCTGACCACCAGCCAGCCATGTTTGTGAAAGGGAAGTCCCGGAGCATTCTAAGTCTCCCATGGTTTACAAGATATTACTTGAGTCCTTTATGTTTGATGCATTAGGTTATAAGAGTTGATTGGAACCACTTGGTGCATATACTTTCCTTGTTTAGAAATATCTATCTTGAATCCTATGTAGGTCTTAGATTGAACTTCATGCTTAGCCATGCTTGGACCGGTAGAAATCGGGTGATTTCCTATCACCTGCGAGCTATAGGTGGTGACTTGATCGTGGTTGGCTATATTGTGCTATTGTGGAACATAACCTGGTGATGTTGAACAATTGGAGACTAGGGTGGAATCTTATATGTTCGATGTGGTGACTTATAGTGATTCCATCTATGTCATTTAAGGACCAGTCGTTGGAGGCCCTCTTGTCATGTGAACGCATGCTTCTCACATAGTTGGCCGGAATAAGTCATTCCAACTGTGAAGCCGAGTAGCTCAACTTAGGCCGAGGACATAAGCAGTTAAAGTGCGCACCCTAGGAGGTAATAAGGATGTGCGAAGAGCGAATGGCGTGAGTCCAATGGTGGGTTTGAGTCCTGAGCCTCCTGGCAGATTGGTAGTATCTTTGAGGGTGCGGCGCTGGTCTTACCCATGATTTGGACCTAAATTGTACCAAAGGTGACCCGATGCAACCCTGATGGGGGGGAGTATGGGTGTGTGTTAGAAATAATTCCCTAGCTGATTAGGAACCTGATTCAAATCGCCGTCTCTTCTGGATAGTGAGAACTTGACATGATCCCCCTTCATCGTAGTAATTGATGAAAGTGTTGGTTATGTGGCTTATGAAAATGCTCAACTTGATATGGTTACTATTGTGATGATTTAATGGTACACAACATGTTTGACATAGGATAGATACTAATCTAGAATGGGACATGAATAATAAACTTGTTATTTCAAAGTTAAAAGATACTAGATAAATATTGTCTTGTAGGCAAAGGATGTCAACCAGCTCCACTTATAAGCCTTGCATGATCCTTGGTGTCTCTTATTTTTGGTTTATGATGGGTAAGTCTAGCTGAGTACCTTCTTGTACTCAAGGTTTATTTCCCTATTGTTGCAGATAACATGATGTACCATGACCACTATAAGCACTGCTTTGCTCTTGTAGTGGATGAGGAATAGGACCATGGGCATGGTCATTCTAAATATCATCTCACCCTTGTGCTTTTGGTTGGAGATGATGGTGAAACTGGCTATGTATCTAAACCACTGTTGATGTCATTCAGAACTATGTTGCTTCTGCTACTGTTAAACTGATGTTGTAATAACTATGTTGGAACTCTGATGTATGATAAACTATTTGTGAACTTATTAAAACATGTGGCTTGTATGTTGAATCATTTATAATCTTTGCTTGTATGTTGGTTGATTCGAGATCCTTCGTGATACTCGATGGACTACCGGATTTATATGGGCTCAAGTGTGATGGTTTGACTAGCTCAGTGGTTGATATTGTACTTGTGCTCTTATAAATTGGACGGTTCTGTTACAGTACAAGCGTCCAATTGGTCCATATTTGGATGGTGGGTATCATACCTATTGCCACCATGGTATGGTGTTATCTCGTCGGTGCGGCATGGCACAGGGAGGATGTCTGACCGGGCCAAGGTGATTGTTGTCCCCTCGGTCCATGCAGGGTTAGTGCAGCATGCTTGCCCTTGTCAGAGCAGGTGCACCTAGCTACACTTGACCTCCCCCTATCCCCTCCGGGGGTTGTGATGGGGAGGGGTCATGCATTTTGCGAGCGCCGTGTGACTAAGGCAGGTGGAAGGGGTCAGGGTTGACCCCATCTTTTGTGCCTAGTCTAGTCTACTTGGCTCTTGCTTGGCCTCGATCATTTGGGCCCTTGCTGACTATTGCATTGCAGGCCGTGTGGCCTGCTAACTAATTCGGTGCCTTGAGACACCTGGGGTTATGACCCCAACAGTAGCGCCTGGGCATTTTTATGACCATGAAGTGACCGTGAAAGTGCTGATGCGTGTGTGTGCCTAGAGCAGTGGGTTCATAGTCGTGGCTTTTCTGAGCTTCGTCGCTCGACCCCTTGCGGGCTTGGTGCATTTAGGATGATAGTTGGACATTGTGCCCCATCCTGTCCTATCGAAGTGGTGTGTGATTGCTGAGCCTTGCCATGTGCCACTCATTAGGGTCCATGACCTAGGCAGGGCCTTGTGGTCTCACCGATGCTGCATTGGCCCTACCTTCAGGGAGGTCTAAACTTTTTTGTCCTTACGTGGACATCTATTACTGTCTGTGACCTTTCAGTAGTTCACCATGTGGCGAAGGGGTCTCGAGCTACTCTATCCCCCTTGGGCCTATAAGTATTGGTCCCCCGCCAGTTTGAATCATATGTCACTACATCTACTAAATCATCTCCCACCCTTCTGCTAAGAGAGACAAAATGGGATAGAAAAGCTTGAATGGGGGGACCATGTGGCTCTTGTTGGGTGTTCCTTTTGGGGTCTCTTACGGTGGCCAGAGCTAGCGTCACCCTTCCAACAACTAGTGCCAGAAGGGATTTTGCGAGCGAGGAAGGACTGGGGTGGTGCTGAGGCTAACCATAGGGTCTCATGATCCAAGCGCTTACTTGGACCCATAGGTCTTGGGTTGCTGGAGCATGAGCACCAAGGACAACTTCTAGTTTCTCCATGTACTTGTAGACAGCTTTGGAAAGCCGCCATAAGTTTGGGGGAGGTGTTGCCATCCCATGGTGTCCCCTTCATGCTTTTCAAAGGATGATGGTGGTGGCCTAAGGGCTTATTCCTGCCCCATTCTTTCTTCCCTGCGTGCCCCTACTATAAGGCTAGGTTGCTACCAGGAGGAGCAGGAGGTGATTTCTCACCTCTTTTTCCTCCCATACCTATAGTAGGTGCCTCTAGGGCCCTCGACAATGCTGCCTCAGCAACGGTGTCTTAGTGCATCTGAAGCAGCTTGACCGCTCTTGTACTGCCCAGAGTTGTGTGGAAGAATGACCCTTTCCGTATGTTCCCTTTGCGCCCATGGTGAGCCCCCGGGTCGTGAGACCAGGGTCGTGGTTTTGACATGAGAAATAGTTTTCCCAACCTCTTCCTTCGTGGTCATGAGGTTTTTTTACAAATGTCCATGTGGCTCATAGGTCTTGGAACTTTGGGTTTTTTTCCATGTGACCAAGCCATGATCACACTTTGGGCCATGCATTGCTTCTTGAGGAAGACTATATCGTGTTTCCCTAGCCATCTACTTTGTCGTCCTCTCCCGAAAGGGTCATAGACCCTTGGCGATTAATGAGTCTCTAGAGCTAGCCTTAGGTCTGAGACCTAGGATGCAGGGAGGAGTTAGCCAGGATTTGTCCCTAGCTTTTTTTGGGGTCATGGGGACCCGACTCCATCTTTCCCTAATGTCCTTGCCAACCTCGAGGGATCATGATGCCCTGTTATAGGTGGGTTTGGTTTCACCTCACACGGGGAGAGGCATGTCCACCAGTAACCCCACGGTCAGAGCGGATGCGCCTCGTTGGGGTCTATGGGTAATTCGAGTGGGACTCGATATCCTCCCCAATCAAAGTGGAGTTCAGGCTATGCCTCATGTGAGACATCCCATATATCATCGGCCGTTAATCCCATTGGTGCCCAACCGCCTCCATAGTGGCCAGAGGGCTAAGATGCCTCTCCCCTAGAGGGGGTCAACCTCAGAAACTTTGAAGCAGTCGACTCGAATATAGGGAGAGATGGTCATGTGGCTCCACGCCATAAATTAGAGACGTAGGGGCCCATCTCCTCCCTACCCCTATCCCTTTTGTGGCCTCAAGCCCTTCTAAGGGCTGGCCTAAGAGAAGGTTTCCTAAGCACGATGCAGGGGTCGTGGATGCGGAGGGTCGCTCGGCGTGTCAACCTAGGGGGTTGTCGACTGTTGGTGTTTCTTAGCATAAGTAGAGGAATCCCCTAAGTGCACAGATACACCAGTTGTAGTACTTCAGCCTAGAGATATTCAGGGTATCGTATTTTCCTAAAGGAATGGATGTGTAAGTCTCTTAGCTAGTTCACCTAAAGAAAACAAGAGAAAGGTAGCTTGGGTAGTGAGGTTTTTGTAAGGATAGATATCTTAAGCGGAGATAACTTGGACACTATAGACTTGTTTAGGGCATCGGCTTATACCTGGTCTACCAGGTACCTCTAGGCCTATAGCCGAAGTCGAACCCGAACATGGGGGATATGAGGGACTGGACTAGGGCTATCACCACCTGCCGCCTACCCCTCAATCATGGGGAACTAGGCAAACAAAGATAGCTTCTAGCCTAGACATCATGTCTACGCTATCGACTATTACTCTAGCGTGCATGCATGGGTTATCTGTCTCTATCAGAGCCCTTCTACTAGAGTATCTACCACAAGAACGGACGAATGAACCCACTAAGTTTATAATGAACAAAGGTAGCTCTCTTAGTATATCAATACCAATGTTAAACACAAACTTCTTACTCCAATTAGTAAGTCATTCATAGAGGTACATGCGGAGGAGTACTTAGCTCCAACATGCTTCCCCTAAGTGTAGCAAGTACACTAAGGGAGGTTGTCGACTGCCCTAGCACTTCTCCAACTTTTTCCTCACTCACTCCACTCTTATTCTAGCTGAAGCTAAGCAAAAATGAAACTCTCCCTCTCTTCCTTGCTTTCTTCTTTGTGTGTTTTAGAGAGGAGCACTACCCCTCTATTTATACAGGTAGGATGGTGGTGCCTCAAGCTATTCTTGGTGCGAGGTCAAGGCTACACCGCCTCAACATGGCAGGCATGCCACCACTAGAGTGAGGAGAGGCAGGGAGGCATCTATAGGGGGTCGCCCTGCCCCCTAGGTTTGGTCACCCCTTGACCACCTCTGTTGTCCACTGCCTTCACTTGGCAAGCCTTAGGCTAGACCTAGATTGCTCCCTGGTGGTGCTTTGCCCCGGTTGAGTTGAGTTGATGGGCGCCTTTGTCGTTCCTTTGCGTAAATCAACATTGGAAAGCGTCTTTTAGTGAATTTCTCCATGCATTTATGTTTGTGACCCGCAAAACTTGCTTGTACCAAAACTTATGGAAAGTGTAAGTAAAATCCCTAATTCTTAGTTTTAGGTGTTTACATTTGTTTATTTTGTTTATATGTTGGTGGTAGGATTACTGAGTTTAAGCATCGCCAACAAGCTCCCCCATACTTAGCCCTTTGCTCATACTCGAGTAAGGTTTAAGGACTAAGCGAGTTCATCCCCTAGATTTGGAGTCTATATACAGGTTATTCTAGGCTTCACCATAACTTGTGAACTTCCAAGTGTCTACCAAAATATCTTGGGAAATTGAAAAACTGGAATAGCTTGGATTCAAATCTCCTTACTCTATTCATGCTTAGAAACTTGGGTTTTGTATGATTTTGAAAACATAATGATAACATTTTGATCCTTGAATGATTCGCTCAAGTCACTCGAATCTGTAAGTGGTTCCTTACCAAGGCATATTTGAAAGTTTTTGCCTTCTCTTTTGATTGTCCTACTTATAAAAAGCTTATATGGGGTTTTAGGTAAGGATGAATGTTGTGAGGCACACTTACCTTGCATATGTTGTAAAGTCAAATCCTAGACCTTATCAGAGGGAAGCGTCATACTCTTAGGATCAAAACAGTGCAAGTGTGTGGAATTTTTTTGGTGGAACTGCACTTCTCTATTTGATATGATCTCCTTCTCTAGCTTTTTATTTGGAGACATGGCTAGCATATATGTTTTTCTATGAGCCTTCATGTGATCATCATTTTTTTCTATACTTTGGGACCTTCATGTGTCCCTATTTTTTTGGAAACCTTCATGTGTCTCATCATATTTTTTGCAATACTTTGCATAGCCTTTTGTCTCTTTTAACAAGGGGATCACATCTTTAGATCATGGAGTATTTGTGTGATGGTGATGAAAACATGTTTTAGCATATTCCTAGTGTAGGAATACCTATTATATGTGGCATGTATGTGAGTTTTGATCTTGGGAGCATGAAACATCTCTCAATAGGGGTCATAAAATTTGACCGAACTCAACACAAAGAGACACATGTGGAAGGTTTCTGTCATGTATGAACATATATGGCCTTGGTAGGTATTTGTATGTCATTCAAGGAACATGCTATTTTGAATTTTGTTTTGTAGAATAAATCCCAAGCACCTTGCAGGAATGAGTAAGTGTCTTATCATCCTACTATATCTCATTCGTCAATTACTTAGATAAAATGGGTTCCCTATGATGAGTGTTCACAAGTTTTTAGGAATATTAGTAGGGAATAAAAAGTATACAAACCCTTAATCATAGGAAGATATGGAGATGGAGCATCACTTTATTATGTTTAAGTTTAGTTCTTAGAATTCTTATTATTGAAATAGAGCGAGAGAGAATTTTACATACCATGATTTTTGCGTGTGCTGTTTATTCTATGCAAATTGGAGGTGCCTCCCCCACACTTGTACCTGCCTTTATTTTCCATTTGACAACAAAGAATCCAAGAGACAAGTGTAGACAAATAATTCTAAAATATTCAATCATAAGAATAAGAGGCGCATTACATGATTGGAAAGAAAACAAATGCTCTAAATGAAATAACTAATGAAATATGCACCTAAGAAAAATAGGACATGCTGCCTAAGGAAAGAGATAGATCATGCGCCTAATCAAGAGTGTGCTCTACCCCTGTAGCTCTTGCCACCTTGCCTAGTGTACGCCCAAAGCTAAAGATGCAAACATCCAATTTGTGCTCAAGGCCTTTAACTTTGATCTTACTATTCGTCTAACTAGCCCCTGAGGAATCTAACATCCTCGTGTAGGTTTTTATCTTGTTCTTTAGCGAGGTTATTTGAGGATCTTTAGGAGGTGAAGGCTCTTTGTCCTCCTTAAAGATAGTGCATGATTTTAAGGTAGATGACTTATTGGTTCTCTTAAATCTAAGGGGCTTAGATGAGGAGCCGGCTGTCTCTTTAGAGACAGATTTTTGGATGGGGGTTGCCGACCCCTTTCCTTTCCCTAGGTTTGTGCATCAGCCCCTTTCCATACCCATAATTAGGCTTTTGAACCCCTACTATAGTGTAGCTATAGCTATAAATGGTGTCGGGTTCATAAACCCTAGGGTCCCTTATGGACCAGCTTCCTAACCAAAGCTCAGGCCCAATAGACGACGTTACGAACGATGTGCAACTCCTAGGCTAGCCCAAAAACCTAACAACAGGCCTAGGAGGAAGGCCTCAGCTTCTAACTCCATCCTACCTCTCTGACCGAAAGGCCTAGATGAGGAGAAACAGTGCTCCCTTCTGACCCCAGCCTGCCTGTCCGATCGGAAGGCCTGGCCAAGGAGGAACGTCGCTCGCTTTCGACTTCGACCCACTTCTTCGACTAAAAGGCCTAGACAACTCTACTTCTGACTCCAACCCATGTCTCCAAACTAGGGATACACCTGAACCTCTGCTTACAGCTCTTCTCTGACTAGCATAGTCAGAGCTGACTAGGACCAACCGACCAAGGGACGCCCGCTCGGTGAGAACCTAGGAAATAGGCAGAGCAAGTAAAGCAGGGCACTCAAGTCAAATGGCAATACCATGGACCATACCCTATGCACCTATAGGATAGTATCGATAGGACATGTTAGAAGGGTGCCCTACAACCTTCCAGGCATGTTAGAACCCAAGCAGTGTTGTGGGCGCTGATGTTTTGCCCTACAGTGTTATGGGCGCCATCAATCCCCATACTAGGCAAACATGGTAAGACCCCCCACATGCCTCTAGGCATCAACAATGTTATGGGCACCGTCATTTTCCATACATGGTGAATGCAGGTAAAAACCTACCACATGCATCTGACATAAATAGTATTATGGGCGCCTACCATCATCTCGTACCCAATGGCGTGGGCAACAAGACTTAATAGCATACGTACTCTCTCTCTCACTCTCTTGTAAGGTCTTCCCCTTCATCTATACAAGGGGATGTGCTCTCTCCCAACACACAACAATTTGATGGATCAACTCTCAGATGATTTAGCCACCAGCGGATCGAGCAACCTATGAGAAGATCAATCACACAGATACATAGAGCACATGCTTGAATACTTAGCGCATGTAGGAGCTCCCGCACTCTTGGCCCTTCAGTCCAGAGTCTGACCGGGCCTCATGAAACCCCCATCTTTCTCCCTCTCATTTGTAACCCCATAGCAAACTTCGAGCACCTGGGCTTAGGAATAAAGTCACTGACGGACTCAAACTTGACATAGGGCATGTTGCCTGAACTAGTATAAACCATGTGTCATTGAGTGCTAGGCCACATCTGATCACAATGTGTGGCAAAACTACAAATATTTACGTATTGGTCACTTTCTGCACCGACAGTTGGCGCTGTCCAAGGGGAAGACATCGTATGTTCACGCTTTTGGTCATTAGATGGCTAACCTTTCTGCCACCTTCACCATGGCAGGCTCAAGTGATATGACGAGCTTCGACTCGCTAGAGTTTTCCACACTCCCACCTATTGGGATGTGGGTTCTACCCATCTTCGAGCCATCCCAGGTCTTCCTCTTTGAAATCCTGGACTTCGTCGCCGACCGGCTCGGTGTACTACACCTCCACAAGGAGGCACTTGTTTTGGTGCCCATCAGAGGGGGCACATCCTCTGTTAGCTTTGGGACTCTCGGTGACTTCAATGATGAGGCGCCTACGCTTCACTCTGAGCCCGTGCAAGGCTCAAACCCAACTATGAGTAATGTACGCTTTGTTATTTACTTGCTCTTTACTGTCGTTGATTGATTCTCTGGAGGGACCCTATTTTCTCTGCCAGGACCACCATACGATTGGTTTCCCTATGGCCTCGCGTCCCCCATGGACATGTATGCCCGGGGGCTCTGAAGGATGCTGGCGCCAACCCCTCACATCTGAATTCATGGGGATGGTGAGCTATGCTCCTACCTCTTTTCATGACCTCATAGATGATGATGGTGAGAGCGATGGCTCTAGCATCGGTGACATTGTGGCACCTAGCCACCCTTTGTCCCATGAGTGCACTATGGTAGATGCTCTAGGGCAGCCACCGATGGTGGCGGAGTCTCTATAGACCCACACCCATTCTGACCCTCACGCGGATGCCCTCACATGTGCCTAGGCGCATGGCGAGGAGCTACGACAAAGGCAGCAGAACCAGCCGCCACCTACACCAGCACGTTTGGTGCACCATGATGCACCCTGTGTGCATAACCCAGTGAGCGGCACTTGAGGTCATGCCCACTAGGTCTAGCGCAACATCATGGATGGGGGAACAATCCCCCACAGTTCACTCAGGCAGGCCAAAACATTGCCACCACAACGATGCTTCTGTGCGGTCTTCCTGAGTCGAACCCCCAAGAACAGGTGATCCACCAGAACCTTCGGGCACTAGTTGGGACTGCCGCTGTTCAATAGGCAGAAAGCTCCGCATCGTGCCACCGACTCATGACCTCTCTCCCTACTAGGGGAGTGGGGATGCACCAGACGCATCACTCCATCCGTTTAGCACTACAGCCGCTAGGTGTGGAATAGGAGGGCGTAGCGGTGTTAGAGCCTAACCCAGCACCTACTCCACACCGACTGCCTGTGCGCGAATGCCTCAGGCCTAAATGCTCATAGCATCATTAGCAACCGGTGTTGGTCCCAGCATGATGATGACGTCCATCAGGCGGCAGTGAGAGCAGACAACACGGGCTCTGGCTGGACCATCAAGGGGACCAGTGAAACAAACCCCATGCATGGTCACCGATCCAATGACCGAGTCCTAGCCCAGATGGCTTAGGACCATGAGCCTTTGGTCGGCGCATCCAGAGAGTGTCGTTCCCACAACGCTTTCGACCGCCGATCAACATCGCCAAATATACCGGAGAGACAAATCCTAATATATGGCTCGAAGACTTCTAGCTCACCTACCGAGCTAGGGGAGTGGATGATGATCACTTCATCGTTCATTACCTCACCATCTGCGTGGGGGAACATGTTTGAGCATGGCTCAAATTCCTCCTGGACCTCAAGAGGATCTTCATCAAAAACTTCTAGGGGACATATGTCAACCATCGAAACTCCTAGGATTACATCTGTAGGTTCTCAAAGCGGTGCAACTCCCTACCTGATGTCATTGATGCAGACATTATTAGCACATTCCTCTCCAGGACAACCTGTGAGTCCCTGATCCACAAGCTTGGCTGCTTCAAGTCTCGTACCACCCGTGACCTACTCGACATCGCCATGAACCACGCCTCTAGCGAGGTGGCAGTTGGAGCGGTCTTCAATGGAGGCCAAGACAAAGGCAAGGCCAAGCATGAGGACCAAGATGAGGGCCCCTCCACATAGAGGGGCAAAAAGAACAAGAAGGATCAACGCCGACCGGCCAACTCTGTGTTGGTCACCATACCTGATCGTGTGGGCAAGCAGCCCCAATAGGGCCAGCCTAACCACTTCAACAAGCTCATGGATAGCCCTTGCACCAACCACGCTCACCCCATCTAGCACCTCTACATGGACTACAAGCTCCTCAAGCGTTTCCTATGATAGGCCGGTGGGTCAAAAGAAGGAAAAGACAAGGAGGCTGCAACCAAGAGTGGAGGTGTAGCGGGCAAGGATGGGGATGGCTTCCCCGACCCTAAGGAATGTATCATGATCTTTAGGGGATCTGATGCCGTCTACTCCAAGTGCCAGCACAAAGTACGCTACTGAGAGGCGTGCGTCGCCAAAACGGCCATCCCCTTTTTCCTTTGCTAGTCGGAATCTCCGATCACTTTTGATCAGAGGGACCATCCATCCCACTTTGCCCAACCAAGATGCTACCCACTCATCATCGACCCCATTGTCCACAAGAAGTGCCTCACTAAGGTGCTGATGGATGGAGGCAGCGGCCTCAACATCCTCTACATCGACACCCTCGACGTCATGCCCATCCCCTAATTGGAGCTCTGACCGCGCGACCTCTCCCTTCCATGGCATGATCCTAAAAGCGCAGGCATACCCACTTGGGTAGATTGACCTACCTATCACATTCAGCGACCGAGCCAACTTCCGCTCAGAGGTTCTCACCTTTGAGGTGGTGGACTTCCTGGGGTCTTACCATGCCATCTTGGGGCGCCCATGCTATGCCAAGTTCATGGTGGTTCCCAACTACACCAACCTAAAGCTGAAGATGCCAGGACCAAATGGCATCATCACTGTGGATAGCACCTTCTCGCATGCCTTCACATGCGACCACAAGCATTATGAGCTCGCCACTACCATCATCAACTCTTCCGAGCTCCCGCTGCTCAAGGAGTCATCAACCCTAGTAGTCCCAAACTACAATAAACCAACCTCCTTGATGACCTTCTGCCCACTCGAGGAAACTAAGGCGGTGGGGATCGACTCCACTGATCCAACTAAGGTGGTGCGGATCGGAACCTAGCTCCTAGCCAAATAGGAATGCGAGCTCATCAACTTCCTATGCACCAATCATGATGTCTTCACATGGAAACCATCTAACATGTTAGGCATACCACGGGAGGTCGTTGAGCATGCACTATGCCTCATCCTAGGCTCAAAGCCCACCAAGAAACACCTGTGTCGCTTTGACAGCGAGAGGCGCTAGGCCATAGGTGAGGAGGTCACCAAACTCCTGGCAGCTGAATTCATCAGAGAGGTATCCCACTTCGACTGGCTTGCTAATCCTATTCTTAATAAAAAGATGACTGAGAAATGGAGAATGTGCATTGACTATACTGGCCTCAACAAAGCATGTCCAAAGGATCACTTTCCTTTACCATGCATAGACCAGATAGTTGACTCCATCTTGGGATACGAGATCCTCTCCTTTCTAGATGCCTACTCAGGCTATCAGTAGATCACAATGAGAGAGTCTAATCAGCTTGCAACCTCATTCATCATCCCATATGGTTCGTATTGTTATGTAACCATGCCCTTTGGTCTAAAGAATGCTGGCACCACCTACCAAAGGTGCATGCAGCAATGCTTTGCCGATCAAATTGACCTGCTGAATTAGCCTAATCAAACCGAGCGGCTAAAACCAATAATCGCTATCTATGTTGATGACATAGTGGTCAAAACGGCTCAAGCTTGCGACCTGATCACAAACTTGGCCGCAATGTTCATGAACCTCTGAAGGTTCAACATCAAACTGAATCCCAAAAAATGTGTTTTTGGGGTTCCAAAGGGGAAGCTGCTCGGCTACATCGTGTCTAAACCTGATATCGAGGCCAACCCTAAAAAATCATGGCCATCTCCAACATGGGCCCCATACACAACATCAAGGGCATACAAAGGCTCACCGGATGTTTGGCCGCCCTAAGCCAATTCATCTCCTGGCTCAGTGAATGGGGGATGCCTCTCTACAAGCTCCTCAAAAAGATGGACGCCTTTGTCTGGACTGAGGAAGCACAGCAGGCCTTGAAGAGCCTCAAGACATCACCGACGTTGGCCCCAATCCTTGTTGCTCCCAAATGGGGAGAATGCCTCCTCCTCTACATTGCGGCAAGCAACCACGTGGTGAGCGTCGCCCTAGTTGTAGAAAGGGAGGAGCCGGGACATCACCTTAAGGTACAATGGCCCGTATACTTCATTGGGGAGGCACTCACCGACCCCAAGGTCTGGTACACCCAGGTGCAGAAACTCCTATATGCCATGCTAATGGTGACTCAAAAGCTCCTGCACTACTTCACCGACCATGAAGTCGCGGTCGTCACTTCATACTCGCTAGGAGACATCGTCTACAACTATGACGCCACAGGATGGATCTCTAAGTGGGCACTCGAACTCATGGGCCACGACATCAGGTATATCCCCTGTACTGCTATTAAGTCTTAGGCTCTCATGGATTTTGTCACTGAATAGATGGAGGTCTAGCTACCGACCCCAGATGTCACCCACGAGTATTGGACGATGTACTTTGATAGGTCCATCATGGCGCCTGGCTTGGGGCTAGAGTGGTTCTGATCTCCTCGGACAGGAGTAGGCCCTGCTACACCATCCTCCTCCACTTTTTAGCCTCAAACAATGTCGTGGAGTATGAGGCCCTCATCAATGGACTACGCATCACCATCGAGCTTGGTGCTACATGACCCTATGTTCATGGTGACTAGGAGCTAGTCGTCGACCAGGTGATGAAGGAGTCCCCCTACAAAAGCCCCCTCATGGTAGCATACTACCAAGAGGTGCACAAGCTCAAGGAAAAATTCTAGGGGATCGAGCTACATCACATCCCATGAAAGGACAATGATGCCGCTGATTTTCTCGTAAAGTTGGCCGCCAGGCAGGATCCATCCCCAAGTGGGGTCTTTATCAATGACCTCCATGAGCCGTCCGCCCACATCCTAGAAGGTCTGATCTAGACACACCTCGACGCCAATGCGGCACTCAGGGGCTTCGACCCCGATGCCAAACCAGCGCTCAAGGGCTCTGACCCCAGTGCCTCCATGACAACATCATCCACTGACATCGCCATGTTGGCACTCAATCAAACTGACTGGAGAGCACCGCTACTCACCTACCTCCTCAATGAGGTTCTCTCACCTAAAAGGATTGAAGCTCGATGGATTGCTCGATGCGCCAAGACGTTCATCACCATCAGTGATGAACTCCACAAGCAAAGTCCATCGGGGGTACTCATGAAGTGCATCCCAACCAACCAAGGGAAACAACTCCTCCTTGAGGTCCATGCCAAAATCTGTGGACAGCATGTGGCCCCGAGGTCACTGGTCAGAAAAGCCTTTCACCAAGGTTTTTACTGGCCCACCGCACTACGAGATGCAAAGGAGGTCATCTGCAGGTGCGAGGGATGCCAGTTCTACGCTCGGCAAACTCATTTGCTGGCACAGGAGCTCCAAACCATCCCCATCACCTGGCCATTCATGGTCTAGGGCTACGACATGGTAGGACCCCTCAAAAAGGGCCTAGGTGGCTTCACTCACCTACTCGTAGCAGTGGACAAATTCACCAAGTGGATAGAGGTGAAGCCCATCACCAACATCCACTCGAAAGATGCAGTCAAATTCTTCCTCCACATCATCTAATGGTTCAATGTTCCTAACTATATCATCACTAACCATAGGACTAACTTCACTGAGAAGAAGTTCCTAGACTTCAGTGATTGATACAGCATCAGGATCGACTAGGCCTTGGTCAGACATCCATGTACTGACGGTCAGGTCGAACGTGCCAATGGCATGGTCCTCCAAGGACTTAAGCCATGCATCTTCAACCAACTCAACAAGTACATTGGGTGATGGGATGTAGAGGTCCTAGCGATCCTCTAGAGCTTGAGAATGACACCGAACCAATCCATAGGGTTCACACCCTTCTTCCTGGCCTATAGAGCTGAAGCAGTGCTGCCCTCCGACCTCGACCATGGCGCCCCTAGAGTGAAGGCCTTCGACCATGACCAAGCCATAGAGCCTCAGCAAGACATGGTCAACCTACTCAAGGAGGCCTATGAGATGACTGTCATTCGCTCCGCTCGCTACCAGCAGACTCTCCGCAGGTACCACAAGAGGAAAATCAGAGGAAGGATCCTCAAGGCTGGAGACCTCATGCTTTGAAGGACCCACCTGACCAAGGAGAAGCACAAACTCTCTCTGCCATGGGAAGGACCCTATACGGTGACCAAAGTTATCCGACCGGGAGCCTACCGACTAAAGGACGACAACGGCAACGTTCTCACCAACACTTCAAACATCGAACAATTACGTCATTTCTTCCCTTAAAAATTCGGTCTTACCATTTTTTCATTCAACATTTGCTCCTATAGAGCACCCTGGCCCAAACACTTTCGGCCTGGGTCACTCGGGGGCTCCACGGGGGTATGATACCACCTCTTTTTTACTATCATATGGTAAATACTTTTTTACTCGAATGAAAGAGTGGTCTGTTCCTTTAATTATCTTATGTAACTTTGCTTCAACATTTTGACCGATCGCACCCCACCTCTACTGATGATTATGATCAGCTGAGCCTCACGGGCCATGCCCGAACTCTTAAGGTTGCAGCCTATGGGATGAATGTAACACCCCGGGTATTTAAATACTAAAAATAGGACATGTCATCATATGCATTGCAAGGCATTTGGTCATATTGCAAACTTTGATATGCATTCACTAAAACAAGTTTACATTTATGTGGTATGTGTTGAATTGTATTGTTTGAATCAAGTTCAAAATTTGGTTTGGATTTGAATTTTCAAGAAAACCTTGATTTTTAGTATTTAAATCCTACCCTGAAAACTCATTTCAAAATCTAAGCATATTTTGGGGTTGAGCCCAAAAGCAAAAGTGTAGAGCTTGTGAAGTTATACAAAGTTTGTTTTTGGAGTTTTCAAAGTTGTTATGAAAAATTTGAAGTAATTCGAAAAGGCGTAATTCGTTAAATGTCCCCTATTTGAATTCAAAAGTTCATTTCAAAATGTAGACCGAATTAGGGGTTGGTTATAAAAGCAAAGTTGTAGAACTTTGAATTTTGAACAACTTTTATTTTTGGAGATTTTTGAGTTGTTATACAAATTTGGGAGTAATTTGAATTTGAAAACAAATGGCAATTCTGTAATTACTGTGAACAGTGTTAACCGCTTAAGCTACACCGCCGGCGACCTTCTTCTCGGTTCCAGGCGCGCCCGTGGCCGCGTTCGGCTCCACGCTGGCATGGTGAAGCTTCTGTGTGTCATCTTTGTGCCCTTAGCCTTGTTATAAAGCCAATCACCGTCGCCATTCTCCTCCTTTCAACTCCTCTGCTTTTCCCGTCGCCACCACTGCAGCTCCGTCGACCTCTTGCCGTCGACCTAGCGCCGTTGCCGTCTCGGTAAAGGCCGTCTCAGCTCCGTCTCTTCCTTGTGAACCCAGCTAGCCAACCTTGGTTGCCTGAAATTGCTGAGAACCCGCTGTCCACTCCTTTCTTCCTCGTGGCCGGCAACCTCACCGCCGCGAGCGTGTCATCGTGGCTAGAGCCCTTCGGTGAGCCGTTGCCCTTGATCGGTGTACCTATGGCTTTGTCTCGATGCCATGGTGCTAAATACCCCATTGATTTATTGTTTTGCCCACTATAGTCAAAGGAACACTGCCACCGACGAGCTTCACTCCGTCGTGGCCGCTGTCAACGTCGACCCACGTTGCTGTTGCTCCTTTGGCTCGGTCTTTGACTCCAATGTGTTCGTGGTGAGCTACTAATTCTTCCTGGACTCTTTGTTTCACCATTACTGGTCTTTGTTTCACTGGTGTAGCGTTGCCGTGCCACCGCATCCGCCATGGCCGACGTTGAGCTAGTATAGGGCCGTAATTAGTGCTAATAGGGACATTAGTAAGTGCGCCTTGTCTTTGTGAACGTTTTGGTACCATGGCCGTCGCTGTTGGACTCACCACCGGCGAGTTAGCGTCGGTCAGCGTCGTCGCCGCCGTGGTCAGCGCTAGAGGTTAGGGATGACAGGTGGGACCCAATGTCAGCGACTGTGCAGTGCAAAATGGATTTTCTGTTTTTCATATTTGAATGAATAGTGTCTATTTTTGTTATTTTTGTGTAGATTTATTTAGAGCTCCAAAAATTATGAAAATTTTTGTGTGGCCTCTCTGTGATGAATATTATTTAGGAAAAATATGAAATATTGAATTACAATATATTTTAAATGTGATAAAAATTGCTCAATTAATTAATAAATGAATTTCTATGATTTTTCTAGGCTTATTTATTAATCCAAAAATTATGAAAATTGTTTTACCACTTAGTTATCATGTGGTGAACATTTACAACAATTTTGAGGTCAATTGGAACAAGTTGATTTATTTCATAATTCTTGATTAAATAATAATTCATAAAAGCAAATAGTAACTTTTAATGATTTAGGTTTTGATTGAATTTTTGATTGAGTGATGTCCTTGGGTCATTAGTTGGTAATGATCTTTGGCAATTGATGTAAGTAGTACAAAAAAGAATTGGTTAGTTTGACTTGTAACTGTACCGCGAAGGAAAGTTGTATTCGAATTGTTAATTTTTGCATCCATCATCGAGCATCATGTTTCATATTCCGCATCATGTTAAACATGGCATTGTTACTACGTGTAGTGAACGAAGGTGAACACATGGTAGTTAATCAAGTTGCAAAGGAGGTTAATCCATTTATTGAGGTCGGATCGAATACTTGTGGAACGTCGCAGGAACCGGACTTTTCCGTCAACGAAGGCAATCCCCGGATGCATTTAACCCTACCTTGTGTTTTACAAATTTTATCGCTTTTGCTTTTATATACTGCATTAAGTGATTAGGAGTCAAGTGGAAACCTAATTGGTGCATTACCACTGGTTTGTAAACTAAGTTATCATAAGACTTCCACTGTTTTTACTCTGATGTATATGTTTGAATAAATGTTGTAATACTGCAATGACTCTATAATGTGATCCTGCTCAGAAATCATGAATGATTCGGGGTTCCCCGAGGACATCCGACAGACTTCTTAAGTTACTAGGAACATATGCATAGTTGTCAAAGGTCATTGGACAGTGACAAGTGCATGTGGGTCCTATAATTTAGGAGGTTCTACCATAGAATGGTATCAGAGCACGATCGTTACAAAGTCTTTGTTGTATTGGTTTACAAAAATTTCAAAACGATTTGGGATGACTAAACTTAACTTGTTAATTTGGTCCAAATTGCTTCTGGCTTATCTTATGTCTTTCTCACCATTCCTTATTTGATTAAAAAGGTGTTGTGTGGTGGAGTAGTAATCTTACTATGCCCTGTATAAAAAACAAATGTTGTTTATGTGCATTATAAGCTTTGATGATTTTGGTTCATAAGAACGATTCATGCATCATGATTAATTCACTCGTTACTTCCTTCACCTCTAAGTCTGGAGATGAGTAGTGAGTCTGGTTTGAGTAATGTAATCCATCCTAGCTACTCTTTAGACTTTGATCAAATGGTCTTACTTGGATTAAATTGGCTTCCTACAGTATGGCTCGTACCAAGATGATGCCCTGTAAGTCCACTGGACCCAAAGGAGTTCCTCGTCACCAACTTGACCCTAGGAATGATGGTGCTAGCAGTAGCAGCTCTAGGCCTAATCCCTAGGCAGAGATATAGAGGCTTTCGGCTGAGTTAGCATAGGCTACAAGAGACAGAACTTTGGATACTATCCAAGTAGGAGAACTACAAGATCAATTGAGGCGTCTCACCACTACGCATAGGAACTGTGAGAGTATGTTAGTTCATATGGTGGATGGGAGAAATGAAGCCTAGCATAGAGAAAATGTAGCTAGAGCTAGAACTCATGAGCTAGAATTCTATGTAGAAGATTTAGAAGAACATAATACTTATCTGCATGAGGAAGTTCATAGGCTAAGCAATCTACTAGATCCAAATCATGAACCCCAAGCTGATGCCATGGACCCTGGTGTCATCCTTGCCGATGATGATGAATTAGAAGAGGAAGAAGAAGAAGATCCTGAAGAATTAGTAATGATCGATGAAAGTGACAATGAAGGCGGTAATATTTCTAGAATGGATACCGAGCCTGAAGTTTGAAGTAATCGAGGAAAGGAGTAGAGTTGTATAATAATTAGTTCTAGTTAAGTTAAGTAGTTTTGTTTAGGTTCATGCGGGTTTGTGTTTATATTAGTAAACTCTATGTAATGTGTCTGGAGTAAGCTTTTGTGCAATTCAATAAAGACTTGTGAGTAAAGTTTGGTTTGTTATGAGTGGATGCGTCGTACGCGGGGTTCATATATTCTGGGAACTTCACAAGATGAGAACGGTATTCTAGATCCGCCACCAGTTCCAACAAATCTGGCTGATGCTATAGCCGCACTTGTCAATGTGATGGTTGAAAATTCTTGTTTGCTTCATGAGATAGCTCAAAGTAATCAGAATCAGATGCAAGGAAACCGTGGTTGCCATCATAACAGGCAGGAGGCTACATATGTTGATTTTATAGACACAAGACCACCAATGTTCACCAAGTTAGATGAACCATTGGAGGCTGATGATTGGCTTCGAACCATGGAGCAGAAATTTGATCTTATTCCATGCACAGAGTATCAGAAACCTATGTTTGCCGCCTAGCAACTTCGAGGAGCAGCAAGTGCTTGGTGGGCAAACTTAGTGGCTATGCAACCAGCTAACATTCCAATAACTTAGGCTGAGTTCCGTACTACCTTTAGAGCCCATTATATCCCTGAAGGAGTTATGGCTATGAAGCTGAATGAATTCCTTGCTTTGAAGCAAGGGGATCAAACCATGATGTAGTATGTGGGAAGATTCAATCACCTATTACAATATGCACCTGAACATGTCAATACTGATGCCAAGAAGAAGAGGTGGTTTATGAGAGGTCTGAATACCAAGCTATAGACTATGATGACAACTTGTACCAATGTCACTTATCATGAGGCAGTAAATATTGCAATTGCTTTAGAGGCAAAGTATCGATAGCATAAGGAGCTTAAGAAGAAAAAGAGTATGCTGTCTGGATCTTTTGGGGGAAATCAAAAGAGGCAGAGGGTGATTTATCATCCAATAAATCATAATCGTCCTCTTTATCATCCACCGCAGTCCCAAGCCGGGCAATAGTCAAATGTCCGTCCTGCTATAACCTACCTGAATTCACAATAGACCAATGCTCCTGGTGGCAATGCTCCAACATCCTAGGGTCACAATTATTTGTGTTACAATTGTGGAAGGACCGGTCATTTCTCTAGGGAATGTCCGTATCCTAGACAGGCTAATCAAAATTATCAGAAGGCCCCTATCAATCAACAACAGGGTCAGGCACCAAACAAGAACCCCAATCAGAATGCTCAGAAGGGCAAAGATGAGAGGAAGACAGGACAGGTGTTCTATATTCATGCTGGGAAATTCCAGAAGGGAGCCAGTGATGATGGGTATGTTTCCTATTGCCAATCACCCTGTAGTTATACTTTTTGATTCGGGTGCATCTCATTCATTCATCAATAGAACATTTGTGGTAAAGCATGAAATTTCTATTGGGTCAACAAAGGAAAATTTCTTTATATAGTCGCCTAGGGGACGTCTATGTACTAAGGAAATGGTATACTAGGTACCCGTAAACTTGGGTGGGTATATTTTTTTCCACTACCATGATTATCCTTAAGGATCAGGATATAGATGTAATCTTGGGAATGAATTGGATGTATCAGCATAAGGCTGTTATAGATGCTTTGAATAGAACTATAAGGGTGAGTTTGCTAGATAGTAATTCTCAACTTCTCATCCAACTTCCATCCTTAAGAAGATCAGTGGGCAAGGTTTGTGCAACTGTTGTCAAAGAGATTAGAGATATCCCGATAGTGTATGAATTTCCGGATGTGTTTCCTGAAGATTTACCCGGTCTACCACCTAATAGGGATGTCCAGTTTAACATAGAATTGCAACCTAGAATAGCTCCAATTTCTCAGAGAGCTTATAGGATGGCACCCAAGGAATTGGCCGAGTTGAAGACTCAGTTACAAGAATTGATTGAGAAGGGGTTTATCCAACCTAGTTCATCACCTTGGGGATGT
This sequence comes from Miscanthus floridulus, assembly GCF_019320115.1. Taxonomy (NCBI): domain Eukaryota; kingdom Viridiplantae; phylum Streptophyta; class Magnoliopsida; order Poales; family Poaceae; genus Miscanthus; species Miscanthus floridulus. The sequence goes on from NC_089595.1 coordinate 38,808,034, forward strand.
CCGGCAATTTTTGTGAAAAAGAAAGATGAGACCCTGAGGTTATGTGTTGACTATTGTCCGTTGAATGAAGTGACCATCAAGAATAAGTATCCCTTACCTCAGATAGATTTGCTTTTTGATCAATTGGCCAGAGCTAAAGTTTTCTTCAAGATAGATTTGAGGTTAGGATATCACCAAATCAAGATAAAGCCTGAAGATATTCCCAAAACGGCATTTACCACAAGATATGGATTATATGAATACTTGGTAATGTCTTTTATTTTGACAAATGCTCCAGCTCATTTCATGTATCTGATGAATTTAGTATTCATGTCTGAGCTAGACAAGTTTGTAGTGGTGTTTATTGATGACATTCTAGTATATTCCAAGAATAAGGAAGAACACGTGGAACATCTCATAATTGTTCTGACCCACTTGAGAGAACATCAACTATATGCCAAGTTCAACAAGTATGATTTTTGGCTTAAGGAAGTACAATTTCTTAGACATGTCTTGTTAGCTGAAGGCGTTGTAGTTGATTCAAGCAAAGTGAAGGATGTGCTTGATTGGAAACCGCCAACCACAGTTCATCAAGTTTGGAGTTTTCTAGGATTGGCGGGGTATTACCGTCGGTTTATTCTAGATTTCTCTAAAGTATCAAAGTCCATAACTGAATTGTTGAAGAACCAAGTCAAGTTTGTCTGGTCATCTGATTGTGAAGAGGCTTTCCAGACTTTAAAGAGACTGTTGACTACTGCACCAGTATTTGCCCAACCAGATATCGAGAAGCCATTTGATGTTTATTGTGATGCTTCAGGTATTGGTATTGGATGCGTGTTGATGCAAGAAAGCTGAGTCATTGCCTATGCATCTAGGCAACTTAAGCAACATGAAGAACACTATCCGACTCATGATCTAGAGTTAGCAGCTGTGGTCCATGCTCTGAAGATTTGGCGGCATTACCTACTTGGTAATACGTGCCATATTTATACAGACCACAAGAGCTTAAAGTATATCTTTACTCAGTCAGAGTTGAACATGCAACAAAGAAGATGGTTAGAACTGATTAAAGATTATGACTTGGAAGTACATTATCACCCTAGTAAAGCAAATGTGGTTGCAGATGCCCTCAGTCGCAAAAGTTATTGCAATTGTCTGGCAGTGAGAACAATGGGTTTGACCTTATGTCAAGAAATGGAGAAGTTGAATGTAGAAGTAATTCAACAAGGTAGTTTGACCAACATAATTGTTGAAGCCACTATTCGAGATCAAGTTATTGTTGCTTAAAAAGAAAACAAGGGTATAGCCCATATCAAAGAAAGGGTCAGGAATGGAAAAGCAGAATGCTTCAGCATAGATGATGAAGATGTGTTATGGTTCAAGGATCGCCTGGTGGTACCAAAGGTTCCTTAGTTGTGACAGTCAATTCTAGAAGAGGCACATGCTACTAGATTATCTATCCATCCAGGAAGTAACAAGATGTACCATGACTTGAAACAAAGATTTTGGTGGACTAAAATGAAAATAGAGATTGCTAGATACATAGCAAAGTGTGATACTTGTCAAAAGGTGAAAGCTATACATTTGAGGTCTGCTGGTGAATTACAACCATTACCTATTCCATCTTGGAAGTGGGAGGACATAAGTATGGACTTTATTGTTGGTCTACCCAAGACATCAAAGGGATTTGACTCAATATGGGTTATTATAGATCGACTAACCAAGTCAGCACATTTTCTTCCAGTTCAGAACACATATCCCACTATACGGTATGCAAAGATGTATTTAGAGCGAATTGTGAGTCTCCATGGAGTACCCAAGACTATTGTGTCTGATAGGGGTACACAGTTTGTCTCCAGCTTTTGTAAACAATTGCATTCTTCATTGGGTACCAACCTACTATATAGTATAGCTTATCATCCATAGACTGATGGACAGACTGAAAGAGTCAATCAAGTACTTCAAGATATGTTAAGGTGTTGTGTCCTTAACTATTCCACTAAGTGGGACGAATGCTTACCTTTAGCCAAGTTCTCATACAACAATAGTTATCAGGAAAGCATTAGAATGGCTCCATTTGAAGCACTCTATGGTCGTAGATGCAGAACATCGCTAAGTTAGTCTGAGCCTGGAGAAAGAAGGTTCTTTGGGGTTGACCTTGTGAAAGAAACAGAAGACAAGGTTAAGCAAATACAAAGTAATTTGAAGATAGCTCAATCCCAACAAAAGAGTTATGCGGATAGACGATGTAGACCATTGGTATTTAACAAAGGAGATTTTGTATATCTGAAAGTATCACCAATGAAGGGAGTTACCTATTTTGGTGTTAAAGGCAAGTTGGCACCTCGATATATTGGACCATTTCAAATTTTGGAGAGGTATGGAAAAGTGGCATATCGCTTGAGATTACCAGAACATCTCACAGTTGTACATGATGTGTTCCATGTTTCTCAATTGAAGAAGTGTCTTCGAGTGCCTGAGCAGAATGTTGAGGTTGAAGGAGTGGAACTTCAACCAGATTTGACTTATTCCAAATATCCTATCCGAGTTTTGGATCAGAAAGATCATGTTACTCGAAGAAGGACAATCAAGTTCTACAAGATATAATGGAATCAACATTCAGAAGAAGAAGCTACTTGGGAATCTGAAGATTACTTGTTAGAAAAATTTCCAGAGTTTCTTGTGTCAATATAGAGTAATGTTAGTTGAGCTAGGTTGTTACAAATTGTGTTTTGTAAAGGGACCTCAGCTATTTTATAGATAGGTTTTGGATGTTTTGAACTAACACATTTCCTTTTCCATTACTTACCCTATGGCTTTGAATCTCGGGGCGAGATTTCTTTTAGGGGGAAGGATTGTAACACCCCGGGTGTTTAAATACTAAAAATAGGACATGTTATCATATGCATTGCAAGGCATTTGGTCATATTGCAAACTTTGATATGCATTCACTAAAACAAGTTTATATTTATGTGGTATGTGTTGAATTGTATTGTTTGAATCAAGTTTAAAATTTGGTTTGGATTTGAATTTTCAAGAAAACCCTGATTTTCAATATTTAAATCCTACCCTGAAAACTCATTTCAAAATCTAAGCATATTTTGGGGTTGAGCCCAAAAGCAAAAGTGTAGAGCTTGTCAAGTTATACAAAGTTTGTTTTTGGAGTTTTCAAAGTTGTTATGAAAAATTTGAAGTAATTTGAAAAGGCGTAATTCGTTAAATGTCCCCTATTTGAATTCGAAAGTTCATTTCAAAATGTAGTCCGAATTAGGGGTTGGTTATAAAAGCAAAGTTGTAGAACTTTGAATTTTGAACAACTTTTATTTTTGGAGATTTTTGAGTTGTTATACAAATTTGAGAGTAATTTGAATTTGAAAATGAATGGCAATTCTATAATTTCTGTGAACAGTGTTCACCGCCTAAGCTACACCGCCGGCGACCTTCTTCTCGGTTCCAGGCATGCCTGCGGCCGCATTTGGCTCCGCGCTGGCATGTTGAAGCTTCTGCGTGTTGTCTTTATGTCCTTGGCTGTGTTATAAAGCCAGTCACCGTCGCTGTTCTCCTCCTTTCAACTCCTCTGCTTTTCCCGTCACCACCGCCGTAGCTCCGTCGAGCTCTCACCGTCGACCTAGCACCGTTGCCGTCTCGGTAAAGGCTGTCCCAGCTCCGTCTCTTCCTTGCGAACCTAGCTAGCCAACCTTGGTCACCTGAAATTGCTGAGAACCCACTGTCCATGCCTTTCTTCCTCGTGGTCGGCAACCTCACCGCCGCGGGCGTGTCATCGTGGCCAGAGCCCTTCGGTGAGCCGTTGCCCTTGATTGGTGTACCTACGACTTTGTCTCGATGTCGTGGTGCTAAATACCCTGTTGATTTATTGTTTTGCCCATTGCAGTCAAAGGAACACTACCACCAACGAGCTTCACTCCGTCGTGGCCGCTGTCAACGTTGACCCGTGTCGCTGTTGCTCCTTCGGCCCGGTCTTTGACTCCAATGTGTTCGTGGTGAGCTACTGATGCTTCCTGGACTCTTTGTTTCACCGTTACCGGTCTTGTTTCACAGGTGTAGCATCGCCGTGCCATCGCATCCGCCATGGCCGGTGTTGAGCTAGTGTAGGGCTGTAATTAGTGCTAATAGGGACATCAGTAAGTGCGCCTTGTCTTTGTGAACGTTTTGGTACCTTGGCCGTCGCTGTTGGACTCACCGCCAGCGAGTTAGCGTCGGTCAGCGTCGTCGCCGCCATGGTCAGCGCAAGAGGTTAGGGATGACAGGTGGGACCCAATGTCAGCGACTGTGCAGTTCAAAATGGATTTTCTGTTTTTCAGATTTGAATGAATAGTGTCTATTTTTGTTATTTTTGTGTAGATTTATTTAGAGCTCCAAAAATTATGAAAATTTTTGTGTGGCCTCTCTGTGATGAATATTATTTAGGAAAAATATGAAATATTGAATTACAGTATTTTTGAATGTGATAAAAATTGCTCAATTAATTAATAAATGAATTTCTATGATTTTTCTAGGCTTATTTATTTATCCAAAAATTATGAAAATTGTTTTGCCACTTAGTTATCATGTGATGACATTTACAAAAATTTTGAGGTCAATTGGAACAAGTTGATTTATTTCATAATTCTTAATGAAATAATTAATTCGTAAAAGCAAATAGTAACTTTTAATGATTTAGGTTTTGATTGAATTTTTGATTGAGTGATGTCCTTGGGTCATTAGTTGGTAATGATCTTTGGCAATTGATGTAAGTAGTACGAAAAAGAATTGGTTAGTTTGACTTGTAACTGTACCGCGAAGGAAAGTTGTATTCGAATTGTTAATTTTTGCATCCATCATCGAGCATCATGTTTCATATTCCGCATCATGTTAAACATGGCATTGTTACTACATGTAGTGAACAAAGGTGAACACATGGTAGTTAATCAAGTTGCGAAGGAGGTTAATCTGTCTATTGAGGTCGCATCGAATACTTGTGGAACGTCGTAGGAACCGGACTTTTCCATCAACGAAGGCAAGCCCCAGATGCATTTAACCCTACCTTGTGTTTTACAAATTTTATCGCTTTTGCTTTTATATACTACATTAAGTGATTTGGAGTCAAGTGGAAACCTAATTGGTGCATTACCAACCTTACTTTTCCATATCTACCTTGATTACCTGTTTTATTCGTAAATGACTAGTTATGCTTAGTCATGCTTAGTCGGGTGATTACCTGTCACCTACGAGTTTTAAATGGATCTTTGGTTACTTATGTTATCATGAAATATGAGAATGTGAAGTAATAAATCTAGACCGGGCAGACTTGGTGTGTGAGAGCCACAAGACATGGAGGTCTTATGAGCGGCTTCTTTCCGCCTGTGTCGATTAAGGTCCGTCCGTTGTTGAACTGTGTGAGATGAGACTTTGTAGTACTAACCACATACTCTGGTAAGCCTAAACTCGGCTATTCTATTATGAGAATGGCTACTTGCACACTGGGAGTGGAGAGATGGTGAGAGTAGCATGTACCCATGTGGCCATGGGTCGGATTGGTGGAGTACTGTATTCTCGGGTGGCATAGACCTGCTCTTGTTTTAGAGGATCTGAGTGCAGGTTGATATATGTAGGTTGGGGACCTACATATGTTGTATGGTCTAGAATCCCCAGCTAGGTTTAATCAGTTTGAATCGTCATTGCTCCTAGATTATGGAGACTCAACTCTCTGTTCATCATCATAGTTAATAACTGGAACTTGAGAAAGTTTGAGAAAGAGATTGATATGAAGTTCATGATCTTATTACGGATCATGGCAGATTCATATGTGGTACTTATAAAATTTTACATGTTGAGATAAAGAATTTTGTTAAAGAGCTTTTACGCAAAATAACTTTGATTATTGCTAAAGCTATACCTTGAATCCCTAAGCCTGCATTCCTGAGTCTATCAGTTCTTATTTCAGTTAAGTCTTGTTGTGTACTTTTGTACTCAGGGTTCGTTGACCCTTGTTGCAGGTGAGCCTCATGAGCAGATCTGTTTTGGATCATGCTACATGACTATTGTTCGATCTGACGATGAGAAGTAAATGTGTGGCCCTTGGGCAGGGCAGTTTTATTGTGTGTTTTGTATTATGTTATAATGCCACTCCACTACTACATTTTGTATTAATTATCAAACTTAGTTTGTAAGGTTTGAAACCACTGGTTTGTAAACTAAGTTATTGTAAGACTTCCGCTATTTTTACTCTGATGTATATATTTGAATAAATGTTGTAATACTGCAATGACTCTGTAATATGATCCTACTAAAAAATCGTGGATGATTCGGGGTTCCCCGAGGATACCCGACAGACTTCTTAAGTTACTAGGAACATATGCATAGTTGTCAAAGGTCATTGGACAGTGACAAGTGCATGTGGGTCCTATAATTTAGGAGGTTCTACCACAATGAACGGGTAGGTGCAAAAAAGAAAGAATAAAAACAAAGCTATGCTAAGGTAAAAATAAGGAACGGATGGGACAAGCTTCCCCGAATGAAGTAATTCATCACAAAACAAAAATTGATGTATTCATCAATACAAACTGTCCACATGAGGGCTCCCCCATGAACTTAAACTATTACATCTGCTGGCTACTTCTACTATGGCCACCTGATGGCATCGACTGATGACATGACCGACAAAGATAAAGGCTGCTCACCCTCCGATGGGGCAACGCTCGGCTTGAACAAAGTTTCCAACCTGACCGCTCGCACGATGAGCCTCCACCACCGCGAGGGCCCCACTTGGTTCCGCTCCCTCAACTTTGGCAAGCGCAACGGGTACCTCATGGGCGTCGCACCCATAGATGCTCAGTAGAATAACATGGAGCTCCAAGCTTTCCCGTATAGATAGGGCAACTCCTAGAAAAGGACGCCGCCTACCATAGTATGGCCGCCATGGCTGGAGGATATCTCTGACATCTCATCAAACTTTATGAACTGGCCAACCTAAGCAGCTATAGGGGTCAAACCCCCCACCGATGTGGTGTTGGGAAGCTTCCCTTTCGACAAGGCTCGCCTGATGAAGATCCACCAGAAAGAGTCCACATACGGCTCCATCCCGAAGAAGGCCTTGTAGACGGTGACAAAGTCGGCGACGTGCATCACCCCAGTCAGATTGAGGTGTTGTAGCTCTAGGCCTCACTCATTAAAGAGACCATGTAGGATCTAGCATGCCACCTCCTTCGGTGGAAGCACCCCCTTCTCGATGAAGGCGGCCAACACCGAGTCGCTCACAACGGATGACCTCCAACTCAACATTGCGCTCTGGATCACAAATGGATCTGTAAGTTTCTCCTCTCCCTTGCTCTCCCCTTTTTCTCCAAGGAACTGTTGCGGCACATGAATGCTCTTAGCGAGAAGGAGGAGAGGTGGTAGATGCAGAATAGGAGAAGGAATGGGACGAAAGCCCTCTCCCTTCCTTTATTTAAAGAAGAGGCGCAACATTTGAGGAAAGGCGAAGGATTAGGGCAACAAACCCTCTCCCTTCCCCCATTCAATGCAGATGGGAAATGATGGGATGCACCCTGACCGATGGATGCACCCTGCCCAACGAGATGGTGCCTGGTCGATAGGACGTGGCCTGGGTATGGCCCACCACTACCGCACACCACTCACGAGAAATAAGGCGCAACTATGTGTAGGTGGCCCTTCGCCTTCCCAGGTAGGACTTGGAAAGGCCCAACGATAGGATCTCTACCTAGGAGAGACCAACGGGCTTCTTGAGTTGATCGAACAGTTCAGGTGAACATCGAGAGACAGGTAAGGAGCAGAGGGATGCCCCATGTGGGCCATGCCAACTCCATCATGAACGATGAGCCCGAATCTCGGTCGGACATATCCGATAGGAGCTCCTTAAATCCCATCGCTTGAGTCATCAAGGTAACATTACCAAACCCCCACTATTTCTTTATATGATCATTCATTCATCTGCTGTCATTCATACATTCATGCATGCATTCACATTCATTCATCCCATACATTTGAAGCATCGCATATGCAGTTAAATGCATCACAACGCTTCATGTTGCATCATGAAGCGGCAGTTGCCTCATTCAACATGAGCAATGACTGACTGGGGTTTGAAGGCCAGCCCACGAAGGGCTCGAGGCTACCTTGCATCAAACAGAGCTAGGGGAGAAAATGTAGATGAGCCCCGAGTGGCCCTCGCCCAATCTACTCCAAAGCAGGTAAGGTCATCTCAACCTTCTTATTTGATCCTAACATTGAGCCATGCCCATAGAATCTCCATCGAGGGGAGGCCGGTGGGCCACCCAGGTCTATCTTCGGAGTGACCCATGCATCTACCAAGACATGGGTTAAGGAGCAGTGGAATGCAACATGAGGGCCATGCCAACCCCATCACAAACGATGGACCCAGATTTCACTCGAACGTGCTTGTTAGTGAGCTCACTGAGCACGTCACTCGAGCCATTGAGGCAAGCGATGTTAGCTCAGCCCCTCTGGTTGCGAAAACCATGGACGGGGTAACACATGAAACTCAAAATGGCCCCTACTGAGCCTAGTGGGGCTCAGGTGCTTAGGATACCCAAACGCCTCAGCACGTCTGAAACCTAGATCTATGACTCCGACTCGCTCGACCCCTCGTTGTGCCCAGCGCCTGGATCCGCGACTCCAACTCGCCCCATCACCTCAGCACATCCGATGCCTAGATCCCCCTGATCCCTCACTACACCCAATGCCTGGGTCTGTGACTCTATCTTGCCTGATCCCTCGGCTATCCGTCGACTGCACCCAATGCCTAGATCCACAACTCCGACTCACCCGATCCCTCGTCGCGTTCGGCGCCTAGATCTGTGACTCTGACTCGCCTAATCCCTCGGCTACACCCAGCTCCTAGATTCATGACTCTGACTTGACTGATCCCTCATTGTGCCAGGCACCTAGATCTATGACTCCAATTCGCCCCATCGCCTCAGAACGTCCGATGCCTGGATCAGCGACTCTGACTCACACGATCCCTTACTGCGCCTGATGCCTATATCTATGACTCCATCTCACCTAATCCCTCAGCTACACTCGATGCTAGGGTCTACAAGTCTATCTCACCTGATCCCTCGGCTGCCTCTTTAGCGCGCCCGATGCCCTAGTTGATGACTCTATCTCGCCCGATCCCTCAGACGTGACCAAACACCTAGGACCACGCTTCTAGAAATGATGGGTTAGAAACTAGAAAGAGGAGGATATGCCCACTAAGGTGCACACAATCACACCCGCTGACAAAACCCCCCTGGTGATTCTGCCCGAATCGCCCGATGGCTACACCCGCGGGTGTGCTTGTGCGCAACCACTGACAAAACAAAAAATTCCCCCGCTAACAACACGAACCCCCCGGACAATTCTACCCAAATTGCTCGGGGCTCGAGGGCTACACCCATGGGTGCACTCGCACGCACCCGCTGTCAAGTCAAAAATCCCCTAGACGATTCTACCCGAATCGCCTGGGGGCTTGGGGGCTCCTATCGGGTTCATAAGCCTAGGGTCCCTTATGGACCACCTTCCCTACCAAATCTCGACCCAACAGACGATGTTGCGAATGATGCGCAACTCCTGGGCCACCTCAAAAACCTAATAATAGGCTAGGATGAAGGCCTCGCTTCCAACTCTGGCCCGCCACTCTGACCAAAAGGCCAGGACGAGGAGGAATAGTGCTCACTTCTAACCCTGGCCTGCCTCTTCGACCAGAAGGCCTGGCCAAGGAGGAACGTTGCTCGCTTCTGACTCTGACATGCTTCTCCGACCAGAAGGCCTAGCCAACTCTGCTTCTGACTTTGACCTACGTCTCCAAACTAGGGATACACTGAACCTTTGCTTACAGCTCTTCTCCAACTAGCGCAGTTAGAGCCGACTAGGACCAATCGACCAAGGATGCCCACTCGGTGAGAACCTAGGAAATAGGCAGAGCAAGTAAGGCAGGGCACTCAAGTTAAACCGCAATACCAAGGACCGTACCCTATGTACCTATAGGATAGTACCAATAGGACATGTCTGAAGGGTGCCCTACAACCTTCTAGGCATGTCAGAACCCAAGCAATGTTATGGGTGCCGACGTTTTGCCCTACAGTGTTATGGGCGCCATCAATCCCCATACTAGGCAAACATGGTAAGACCCCCACATGCCTCTGGGCATCAACAATGTTATGGGCACTCATTTGCCATACATGGTGAATGTGGTAAAAACCTCCCATATGCGTCTGACATAAACAGTGTTATGAGCGCCTACCATCATCTTGTACCCAATGCGCATGGGCAAAAAGACTTAGTATCATATGTACTCTCTCTCTCTCTCTCTTGTAAGGTTGTCCCCTTCATCTATAAAAGGGGATGCGCTCTCTCCTGATACACGATGATTCGACGGATCAACTCTCAAACGATTTAGCCACCAGCAGATCGAACAACCTATGAGATGATCAATCACACAGATACACAGAGCACACGCTTGAATACTTAGCACACTGTAGGAGCTCCCATCACTCTCGGCCCTTCAGTTCAGAGTCCGACCGGGCCTAGTGCACCCCCAGTTTTCTTCGTCTCATTTGTAACCCCACAACAAACTTTGAGCACCTGGGCCTAGGAATAAAGTCACCGACCTGACTCAAACTCGACGTAGGGCACATTGCCTGAACCAATATAAACCTTGTGTTATTGAGTGCTAGGCCACATCCAATCACAACATATAGCAAAACTACAAATATTTATGTGTTGGTCACTTTCTGCACCAACAAATGGTGTTGCCCAAAGGTGTTACACGGACACTTTTTGTAGCACTTTCTAGAGTCTTGCACTTGTTGGCCCCTGAAACTGACCTTGACGGGGGCACTCACTTAGGCTGGGCATCAGCCTATGGTGCCTTCGTCCTAGCCGTGGACCACATGCTTGTGCCTCCGCTTGCCCTACTATGAAGTGGAGGTGTTTTTAGGTGTTGGGTTGACGGGCTATGGAATCTCCCCTAGGTTGAAGGTGGAGTTGGAGCCGGTATACAGAGTGAGCTCTCTGTTGGCCATGGCTCACTAGGATGCTTTGGATCAATGCTAAGTGTAAAGGGAAGGAATGCCTTTGGTGTGGAATAGGAAGAGGTTTTAGGGTCCTTTATATAGGCTTAGGTATAGTGCAAGGGAAAGATATTTCAGTGCTAAACCCTAGATGATCACGATGTACTTGGTCCAAAGAAGCTATCCTAGCAGACAACATGTGAGGGGAGCTAGGAGAGGGGGCGGCCACTCCCAAGGGTCGCCCGCCCCATGAGGTGCACTGCCCTGATCGCGCTTCCTTCTAGATGTTCTTACAAGTATGAATATCTTATCCCTATGGTGTTCTATTTTTATCCTCAAGTTTTAAACACATTTGACAATTTTATATGTTATTTTATTAAATAAGACATGCATAAAGTATTATTTTCACATAGTGTATGATTGTGAATGAGAAGTGTATGCGAGTAACATTGTTCAATGCAAGACATGTTAGAGATACTTGAATTTTCATAGATTTGCAATGAATTCATCAATAGGGATTAAGTTTATTTCATCAATTTCTTGATTTATATCATGAGAAGGTTCTAAGAAACTTTCAATCTTTGATCATTAACTTTAAAAGTGTTACAGTCATTGTCTTGAATGGTGATCATGTTGTGCATTGATGAGTTAACAACGATGAATGGTCCTTCCCATTTGCTATGTAGCTTACCTTTACTGAAGAGCTTGACTCAGGGGTTGAATAGTAAGACCTTGTCTCCCTCCTTGAATTCTTTCTATTGGATTTGGCGGTTGTGCCATCTCTTGGTTCTTTCTTTGTAAAGTCTAGCACTATGGTAGGCTTCTCACGCCATTCTTCTAGATCAGAGATTTGCTTTTGTTAGTTCTTGCCAGCTAGCCTTACATCCATGTTCTAGTTCTTGATTGCCCTAGTAAGCTCGGTGTTCGAGCTCAATTGGTAAGTGGTAGCTTTTTCCATAGAGGAGCTGGAACGACGACATGCCAATGGGGGTTTCTGTAGGATATTTTTGATTTGTTTATTTGAAGTTTCTGCTTGGCCACTGGTTTGTGGATGATATGGGGTGGCGATGTTGTGCTTGGCCCTAAGCTCTCTTAGGAAGTCTCTGAAAGTTCTATCGATGAAGTGAGATCTCCCATCACTTATCACCATTCTTGGTATTCCAAAGCGAGGGAAGATCACTTCATGGAATGTCCTTTGGGCATGCTTGGCATTAGCTGCTCTGCATGGCAATGCTTCCACCCATTTTGACATGTAGTCAATGGCGACGAGGATGTACTCACAATCTTGGGACTTTTGGAGTGGCTCTATGAAGTCAATGCCCCACACATCAAATATTTTTATTTGAAGGTTGTAGTGGAGGGGCATTACATTGCGAGAAGTGATGCCACCTTGCAGCTAACATTTCCAACACCTTTGGATAAACTCTTTGGTGTCTTCGTACATCATTGGCCAGAAGAATCCTCACTTGCCAAATTTTGGCTTGAGTGCGGAATGCTCCGTAGTGGCCTCCGTACGGAGCGGCATGGCACTTTTTGATGATTTGTATCCCCTCTATCTTGGGCATGCACCTTCTTAGCAAGCCATTAGAACATATCCTGTAGAGGTATGGGTCATCCCAAAGGTGACATCTACTTTTAGCTTGAAGCTTCTTCTTGTTCTCGCCCGATGGTACGTACCCTGAAACCATGAAATTCACAATGTTCGTGTACCATGGGTTTGAATCTATCACCCGTAGTAGCATGTCATCACGTAGAAAGTCATTAATTGGAAGTTCCTACATGTTAGTGGCTGGTATACACGGCAGATGATCTGCAATAGTATTCTCTACTCCCTTTTTATCTTTTATTTCTAGGTCAAATTCTTGGAGTAGAAGAATCCATCTTTTGAGGCATGGTTTTGCATCTTTCTTAGTGAGCAGGTATTTAAGTGCAGCATGATCTGTGTAAACAATTATTTTTGCTCCTACTAAGTAAGATCAAAATTTATCAATAGCAAAAACAACTGCAAGAAGCTCTTTTTCAGTGGTGCCATAATTAAGTTGTGCTCCTGTCAATATTTTGCTAGCATAGGCTATTACATGATGCTTTTTATCTTTGGTTTGGCCAAGGACTTCACCAACGACATAATCACTAGCATCACACATTATTTCAAATGGCAACGACCAATCGGGTGGTTGGATGATTGGTGCTGAGATGAGTGCCTTCTTGAGTGTATGGAAAGCATTTAAGCACTCATCTGTGAGCTCAAAAGGTACATCCTTAGCTAGCAGGTTTGTCAATGGTCTAGAGATTTGTGAAAAGTCCTTAATGAAATGTCTAGTAAAAACCTGCATGTCCTAAAAAGCTATGGATTCCTTTTATGTTCACAGGGGGGGAGTAATTGTTCTATAACTTCAATTTTAGCCATGTCAACTTCAATCCCCTCTCAGACACTAAGTGTATAAGAACGATGCCCTCTCTAACCATGAAATGACATTTTCCCAATTTAGTACTAAATCTTTTTCCTAACATCGTTGCAAGACTTTGTCTAAATTCTCTAGACAATGGTCAAAGGTTTTGCCATAGACTAAAAAATCATCCATAAAAACCTCCATAATTTCTTCTATCATGTCTGAGAAAATTTACATCATGCACCTTTGAAAAGAGGCGGGTGCATTACATAGACCAAAAGACATTCATCTATATCCATATGTTCCAGTATGGGCATGTGAAGGTAGTCTTGCTTTGGTCATCGGGGTGGATAGGAATGTGATGATACCCTGAATACCCATCGAGAAAACAAAAGAAATAATGCTTCACCAACTGCTCTAACTGTTTCATCAATGAAGGGCAGTGGGAAGTGATCTTTCTTTGTGGCCGCGTTGAGTTTTCAATAATCTATGTACATCCTCCATCTTGTGATGGTTCATTATGGGATTAATTCATTCTTGTTTTCTACAACCGTCATGCCCCCTTTCTTCAGCACCACATGGACGGGGTTGACCTAGTCGCTATGTGGTATGAGATAGATGATCTCGGTGTGAAGAAGTTTTAGGACTTCCTTCTTCATGACTTCCTGCATCATGTTATTGAGCCTGCATTGGGATTCGTGTGATGGTGTGCTTGCAGGGTTAATAGGGATATGATGGGTATAAAGCGTTGGACTTATCCCTTTGAGATATTGGAGTGAATACCCGAAAACTGACCTATGTTTCTCTAAGATAGCGATGAGTTTGGTCATCTTCTCATCAGTAAGCTTATCTCTCATGATTATAGGAGCTTGTTTGTCGCCATTCAAGAAAGCGTGAAACGCAAGCAAGCGGGTAGGGTGAAAGCATCTAGGCCCTTAGTTGGGTTTCGGTGATTAATGACAATACAAGATTACTATGACTAACGTGTGTTTTGCAGAGGCAATTAAGTTAGGTCATGGTAATGGAGATCGATTGGGCAATCAAGGTTGTCATACCCCTACTGATGGAAATCATTTCAGGTTTTCAAAGGATGGACGACAAGGTTAAGGATGACTAGTTCTAAGTGCCTGATTGGAGTTGGAGTGACACTTAGAGTAGTTTAGGACTTTGTTTTTCCTTTGGCCATACTATTAAGGGGGGTATGGACGGGTAGCTTGACCTAGTTGAGTCTAGTGAGTTAGGTGTGGTGCACACTTGTTAAAACTAGCTCTAGGTAGCTCCTATGAATGCCTAAGATCCTTTGGAGCAAACTTCATTCACATATGATCGAGAGTTGGAAGTGAATGGAGGGTCAAATGCTGATCAGGACTGCTGGCCTCAGTGTGACCAGACGCTGGCCGCAGGGTCCGGTCAGTTCATTTCATCAGCTATCTACGTTCAGGTGCTGACCGGATGCTAGAGAGGTCAAGTGACCTGGACTGCTAAAAGGCAGCGTCCGGTCGACTCCAGTAAGGTTCCAGAGAAGGGAATCTGTGACCGGACGCGTCCGGTCAGTACTGACCGGACCCTGAGGGTTCAGCGTCTGGTCGAGTTCAGTAAGGTTCCAGTAAGGGTTTTATGCGACCGGACGCGTCCGGTCAGTGCTGACCGGACCCTGCCAGCGTCTGGTCAACTCATTGTTACTGGTTCATGGGTTGAACTGACCAGAGCGTCCGGTCAACACGACCGGAGCGTCCAGTCACCCCGCAGAAGCTCATAACGGTTCGTTTTTCAGGCTGCCTTATAAATAGAAGCTCCACCCGTGTGTGGAGTTACTTTTGCTCATTCCAACAGCTGAGAAACACATTTGTGAGTACCAAGAAGAGCAAGGTCCTAGTGAGGTGATTGAGATTTGAGAATCCAAGAGAGTAGCCTCATTAGTGAATCAAGAGTAGCCAAGTGTGCATCCATCTTCTCATTAGGCTTCACGTGGTTAAGTGAGAGTTCATGCTTGTTACTCTTGGTGATCGCCATCACCTAGATGGCTTGGTGGTGATTGGGAGCTTGGTGATCACCCGGCGGAGCTTGTGGGTGACCCAACTCAAGTTGTGAGCGGCTTTGGGTGATTTGCCGCGATGGAGTGTCGAAGAATCAACCCGTAGAGAGCACTTGATCCTTGCGTGGATCAAGGGGGAGCTATACCCTTGCGCGGGTGCTCCAACGAGGACTAGTGGGGAGTGGCGACTCTCCGATACCTCAGGCAAAACATCGCCGCATTCCTCTCTCTCTTTACTTTGGGCATTTACTTTGAGTATTTACTTTGTGCAATTCAATACTTGTCTTTACATTCATAGAATTGCCATGCTAGAGTAAGTTTGGAATATAGGTTGCAAGTCCTTTGTGCGTTAGTTTGATAGAAACACTTTTTTAGGCACAAGGGGTTAATTGGGCTATCCGTAGGATTTGATTATTGCAAGAAAATTTAGAATTAGCTCAATTCACCCCCCCCTCTTGGGCATCTTGATCCTTTCATAGGGGTTTAAGTTCAACGGGAGGTCATGTCGGCGCTTCCTGTTGAGGAAGGTCAATGGTTTTGCCTAAATCATCCTCTTCTTCTATAATGAGTTTGGCATCTTTAGTCTAAGGATGACTCAGGAGATTCAAATGGTGAGACCGACATGACTTCCTTGTGCAGGTTCATGGTAGGGGAGAGTGTCTACCACTGAGTTTTTTTGCTCGAGTGATAGGAATCATGAAAGTGTCTCTCCCTATCTTAATGTCCAACCCCCCTATTTTAGGTGGTTTAGTGAAAGTTTTTCTAGGGGGTGCCCTATCATGATGTCAAAATTTTGGGTGTCAAAGATATGGAAATCAAGAACCATTTCGACTTTCTCATGATATATTGTTATATTATGTGGGGGGCCCAAGTCCCTTCAAATTAGACTATGGAGCAATCCTGAGTGCCTTGTTTGTTGGGGCAAGAGGTTCATTACTAAAGTAAGCGGATGCAAAAGATGTAGACATTATGTTTGCCTCGACAGTTGGATTATAGCGCACACCCATCATGTCATCACAAATATTGCATTGAATGATTAGGGAAGGGGTGTGAATCTGAATTGCTTCAAACGAAGACTCCACTTCTTCTACCCATTCTTTGCTCATAATGGTGGTTAACTCCCTAAAGGATTCTTTAAGGAATTCTTTGTCTAGTGGGTTGTAACACCCTAAATTTTGCAAGATTTTAAAATAGGTGAATTTGATTTATTTTTGCCTTTTGTGAGCATTTAAACTTAGAAAAATAAAAACTTTGTTGAAGTTAAAATTCATTATAGGGTGTAGCAACATTGTTGTGCATACATGATGTTGCATTTGATTTATTGAGGTGAGTGGTTTTCACCAAAAATTCAAAATTGAATTCCAATGTTTTAAAGTAGTCTTGAAAAAAAACACTCCCTCTTTCCTTTTTGGCCTGAAGGCCCAGTCCTCCCCCTCTCTCCCCCATGGCCTGCTCCGCTCTCCCTCTTCCTATGACCCGCTCCCTTTTCCCTTTCCTTTGCAGGCCTAGCTCTTTCTTTCCCGCGCCTTCGCTCATGGGCTGGCCCAGTAGACCGCGTCGCCCACGCCTCCTCTCTCCTGTGCCTAGAGTCACTGCCACCATAGGCCCACATGTCAATGCCCTCTTCTACCTCACTTCACTGACCTAGGGTCTGCTCTACCGCCAACAGTCCATCATCGCCCCATATCATCGTCTTGCCATGCGCTCCATGCCTTCCCACCCCATAAAAGTTGAGCACCATGCCGCCCGCATCCACCCAAGTCGCACGTGCTGCCCTCGCCTTGAGATTCGCCGCCACTGCTAAACCCTAGCCGCCGCCACCAAGCTTAAGGTCCTTGTCCGCCCCGCTGCGCTACCTAATGCCGTAGACTCGCCGTCAACCGCTATAAGTTGCTAGTCGAGTTTGCCATCGTCTCCTCTTGCTCCCCATGCTTTTTCCGTGACCAATGAAGGCCCGAGTCGCCAATTCGATGAGCTCCGGTGAGCTTTTTGCCACCGGTCATGGCGCCGCTACCTAGTTCATCACTGGGATGGAATATTTGCGAAAGAGCCCCATCAGTTTTATCTAAATAGAACCCATGGTCCAAGGCAGTACTTCTAGAATACGTTTTCTTTTTCTGGAAAGTGTAGATTCCCTCTGTTAGATTCAAAATACGCTTTCATCTATTTACAATTTTGCTACTATTTTCTTTAGGCCATAACTTTTTCGTTTTAACTCTGATTTGATCCATTCAAGTTGCATTAGATTCATAATTGCATAATCTACATGTTTGTCCTACTGTTAAATTTATTTTCAACTTTTGAAATTCGAGATTAGTTTTAATCTATTATTTTATTAAAGAAAATCTTGTTTAATTCATAACTTTTTCGTTATAGCTCTAATTTTCGTGATCTTCACGTCTGTGTGTTCGTAGTGAGACATATATTCATTTTACAAAATTTTCATCTTCATTTTATGGTTGGTGTACTGTTTGAATTTAGTTCTATTGTTTGCTTTGTGTATGATTGCATGGATGCTTGTGTGGTGCTTTATGATCTTGTCTAGTCGGTGAGCTTTACGTGTTGATCAAGGAGTTCTTTTAAAGTTTTGGACTTGAAGAAGGATCAGAGTTGAAGGCAAGTATAGCATGGGATCATCCTTGTTGTCCTATTCACTTTAATAATTTAGTCATATGCATGTGTCTGCCTTGGCAACCGTTGTAAATTTTCCCTAGCTATTTAATATCTTGGATTCCTTGTCACCTATGGGGTATTGCATTGGGTAGTATGATGCTAGTGCTCAATTAAAGACCATGACCTTGTAACTTGGCTAGAGCATTGGGCTATTTTTATGGTGCTCTAGATTCCTCTCCCTAAGGACTTATCTGTAAGCGAACATCCAGGACTTACAATACAATTGTGAGGGCTACAGTGGCTCTGGCTTTAGCTCAGTATGAGGATCTTTTCTAGCTTATTAGACGTTACCTTTATGGCATAAGAATGGCTTGCTGAATTGGGTATAGGATAGCCTCTACTTTTATGTGTATAGCCGTGATGGAATTGTGCCATTCGATAGGGGGGTTCCTATATCTGTTTGTCGAGTGAATCTAATGGGCTTAACTTGTTAGATGAACCTTTGAAATGCTTCATAGTGAACCCTGTCTGCTCATCTTGGAAGTGTTTTGGGAGTAATTAACCTAGGCATATGGGTATCATGACTCATAGTGAAAGTGTATAACCTCTGCAGAGTGTAAAATTGGTATATCAGCCGTGCTCATGGTCACGAGTGACCTTAGAACCCTTATGGAATAGATGATGAACACTGATGATACTGATGATAAAGATGCTCACTAATGATTAATGTGTATGCTATTCATTATTTATGTTTACCTGATCATGTGTTTATATGGGCTTGTGAATAAACTTGTTGCCACCCAATTGCTAAAAGATGACTCATTAAAAGCTAATCGCAGTTAAACCAGCGTCAGCCTTTTGAGCCTCATGAACCTCATGTTATATTTGTTGAGTATGACATGTACTTATGCTTGCTTTACTTTTTAAATCTTTGGAAAAATCCTAGATGGGTACCAGATTGCTAGAGTTTAGGAGGAATTAGGCTTGTGATCAACTAGTCAATTGTCCCTATGGATTGGAGTCTTCACCCGAATGATCAAAGTTATCTTTTCACTATATGCTATCTAAGGTTATATCTCTTGTAATAATATGTTATATTAAGCATTGTCTTTTGATATTACCCCTTATTTGTAGTTATATGTGAGATTTGACTTCCTAGGCTCACATATGGCCCGTATCTGGTTTTGTTCTCAAAACTAGGGTGCTACGTGGGTCTAAAGGGGTGACAGGGACTGGTAGCCTTTTTTGGCATGAATAATTCGAGGTATTTCTGAAATCTTCGAAGAGATCATCCTTGAAAGGTGGAAGGTCCAAAGGTTGGAAACCTTCCTTTGGATCTTCTGGTTTGGGTGAGGGCTCTTGAATGGAAAGTGCAGGTTTAGCCTTGGCCAAAGAGACTTCCTCATGACTTATCATAGGCTCTACATGGAGGGGTTCTAAGGGAGGAGTGTTTTCTATAATACGGTCTAGGAGGGCTTCTCCTACCTCAGTGGTTTTGTGCGTGAACGAACCTCCGGCAGTTATGTCAAGTTTTAGGGCAGACTCATTATTAAGCCCTAACCAAAAATTTTATAATAACACATGGTTGGGTATAGACAAGTCTGGTTCAGAATGTGTTAGGATTGAAAATTGGTCCCAGGCTGCACCTATGGTTTCCTTCTCCTTTTGTTGGAAATTGAGGATCTCTTGTTGTAGGGTAGGAATTCAGGATATAGGGAAGAACACAAGACATAATCTATTCCTTAGTTCTTCCCAATCGCCAACTACCTTCCCTACATTATGGGCATACCATTGTTTTGCCCTCTCATCGAGAAAGGAAACAAGTTCCACTGAAGTGTGTCTTGTGACATGCCTAAAATGGTTAGGCAAGCACAGAGCTGCTCAAATTCCCTAAGGTGATGGTAAGGATTTTCATAATCAAACCCTAAGAAGGTTTGTTCCCGAACCATGGCTATAAAGCCAGGGCAGAGTTCATAGCTAGAAGCTATGATCGGTTTCGAGGATTGTGGTGGCTCTAAGAACTCACCCTTAGGAGCAGAAAGTTGATGAATTGTTCAGGTGCTCCATTGGAAAAAATAAAAAGAAAAGAAAGATAAAATAAAAGATACACATGCAAACTAGGTTTAGAGACTAAAACAACAACCGATCCCTGGCAACGGTGCCAGAAATGCTTGTTGGTGTTTCTTAGCATAAGTAGTGGAATCCGTAAGTGCATGGATACACCATTGTAGCATTTCACCTAGAGATATTTAGGGTATCGTATTTTCCCAAAGGAATGGATGTGTAAGTCTCTTAGCTAGTTCACCTAAAGAAAACAAGAGAAAGGTAGCTTGGGTAGTGAGGTTTTTCTAAGGATATATATCTTAAGCGGAGATAACTTGGACACTATGGACTTGTTTTAGGGAATCAGGCTTATACCTGGTCCTGCTAGGTACCTTCGAACTATAGCTAGCAGCGAACTCGGACATGGGGGAATACGAGGGATGGACATGGCTATCACCACCTTGCCACCTACCCCTCAACCATGGGAAACTGAGGCAAACGAAGATAGCTTCTAGCCTAGACACCATGTCCTACGCTATCAACTATTACTCTACCGTGCATGCAAGGGTTATCCATCTCTATCAGGGCCCTTCTAGTAGAGTATCCTCCACAAGGATGAACAATGAACCCACAAGTTTATAATGAACAAAGGTAGCTCTCTTAGTATATCAATACCAAAGTTAAACACAAACTTCTTACTCCAATTAGTAAGTCATTCGTAGAGGTACAAGCGGAGGAGTACTTAGCTCCAACATGCTTCCCTAAGTGTAGCAAGTACACTAAGGGAGGTTGCCGACTGCCCCAACACTTCTCCAACTTTTTCCTCACTCACTCCACTCTTATTCTAGCTGAAGCTAAGCAAAAATGAAACTCTCCCTCTCTTCCTTTGCTTTCTTCCTTGTGTGTTTTAGAGAGGAGCACTACCCTTCTATTTATAAAGGGAGGATGGTGGTGCCTCAAGCTATTCTTGGCGTGAGGTCGGGGCTGCATCAGCCTTAGCATGATGGCATGCCACTGCTAGAGTGAGGAGAGGCAGGGAGGCACCCACAGGGGGTCGCCTGCCCCCTAGGGTTGGCTGTCCCTTGACCACTGCCATTGGCCACCGCCCTCACGTGGCAGGCCTTAGGCTAGACCTGCAAAATATGCTTGTACCAAAACTTGTGGAAAGTGTAAGTAAAAATCCCTAATTCTATGTTTTGGTGTTTACATTTGTTCATTTTGTTTATATGTTGGTGGTAGGATTATGAGTTTAAGCATCACCAAGCATCGACCTCCCCTAGCCATGTTGTGTCTTAGCAGGTGCCCTCTTGTAAATGGTTATGCACCATAAAATGTGGGCACATGAATCGAAAGATAATGAAAGACACGAGGCTTACTCAGGATATGCTACCGTGTTGGCGTCCACCGCTCAGCCTTTCATCTAATCAGCCTCCCCTACGCTGTGAAAAAGCGGTTAATAAATGCAATCGGACTTGCGAGTACTTCACGAACCTATGGTGGCTATAAATTTGCTGAGCTGATACGACTGGTAAGGTGTTTGTGTCGGGTCGCCTGTCCTATTGCTCGCTCATCTTCCCTTTGCATATCCATAATTCCAGCCTTTGGGGTCATTGGTATGGGTCATGGTAAGTGCTCTTGGAAGGAGTCACCAGAGGGCGGTAGGCTGCCTCCATGCTTCGAGTATTTCTATAAGAGTAGGGGTGAGTTCGAGGTTGATGTTTAGAGGTTAAGATTTTACTAGGGCTGGCCATGTCACATCCAGGGCCGCATTCCTCGCCACATCGAGAGGGGCTATTGGTTCTGCTTGCGGTGTGATCTTGTTAGAAGCAAAGTTGAACTCGCCATCCTCGTCGTCATCGTCTTCTTTGTTCCATCGACATGAGTTCTATGAGGTCTGCCGTGCAATGGAGGAGGCCCATGAGCGATACATCGACTCTGCCTGTGAGGTCAACCGGTTGAGGGGCTACCTTGGTGATGTTGAGGTAGCTTTTGAGGCCCTAGAGAGGGAGACTATTACCACACAGGCAGTGGCAGCTGATGTCCAGGGCTAAATTGTGGGTGAGTGTAGCTCTTCTACCTCATGGTTTCTTGTTGGCTTCCATGGTTGTTGACCCTTTTATTATTCTATTGCTAGCGCTAGAGGAGCAGCTGGTGGCTTCCCGCCATGAGGCAGGGGGAGGCACGTCTCTAGGAAGCTCTTCTGATGGAGGACCATGAACGTGCGGATGGTGGCTAGAATTTGGTAAGGTGTCAGGTGTCACCCTCACCGCCCTACAGCTCCGCTACCGGACAAGACTTTTGTCTAGGTGGTGCTCGGGTTCCTAGACCATTCTGGGTAGGCAGAGCAGGTGGAGTTGGTTGGCGGCTTCAGCCTTTGCCACCGTCGCTGTCATGGCTACCGTGGACGTGGAGGACATCATCCACGGCGGTGACTAGGGGCCTTAAGTTGTACCTAGGGTCCTTTGATGAATAAGATTCTTCAATTTGTGTCCCGCACTTCTTTTTCTTTCACACATCTACTGTTGATCCGATCGTTTGAATGCTATAGTTGAGACCTTGCCTAGGGGTCAACCCCCAAAGCTTAGTCTAGTGCGACTCCATTTTTGTGATTGAAGCATCATGGACCAGGTCTGGCGGCAGCATGCCTTTTATTGTCCTCCTTTAGGTCGCATCGATCTTTGTTCTAGTGAACATCGATGCATGGTATGCTGTAGTGTGGCCCTCATGAGCGAGCCATGTTAACTGGCACACGTTGATCGGCACAGGGTCGCTTTGGGTTACACGCATCGTTAGAGTGTCGCTTTGGCTTGTGTCCACTAAGGCATGATGTGATCTCTAGGGCACTGGTCACTATGTACAAAATCTCAGCTGGCTGAGAGTAGCTTTAATGTGAACGCCAAATGTCCACACCACTGGTCTTGGCTTTCGTTGTCTATGGTGCTTGACACGACAAGGCCTAGATCATGTGGCTCATTAAATCGAGAAGTGCGCTGCATCGCTGAGCCCTGGCGCTCATGGATTGTGTCATCCTCGTGCCGTGTCAGTCGCTTGCCTTATCGCATGCCTCAATCGAGGTCACTGGAGCGTGACCTCCACATGGTCCCCTACCAGCATAGGGAAGTCATGTTCAGGTTCAGCCCTCGAGGGCTGGCATGTGGCAGTCATGATGTCATAATTCTCCCGTTCACATAGGTAGGGCCCACTAGAGGTTGCCTCCTACAGTGATGATCCCATGAGGGCCAAACATCTTGAGCTTCAGGTAGGTGTAGTTGGGGACAACTATGAACTTGGCATAGCATGGTCGACCCTAGGATGGCATGGTAGATGCTGAGAAAATCTACTATTTTGAAGGTGAGCATTTCCATGTGGAAATTGGCTTGACCTTCCAAACATTGCGGATAAGTTGACCTGCCCAAGGAGAATGGGCTGAAGCCCGGGTATGACTCCATGGAATGACTGCACTAGATGGTCACATCACTGCCCGTGGAAGTCCCATGGCATCATAGGTCTCAGCTTAGAGAAGGTTGAAGCCACTCCTACCATCCTGTGAGGACTCAAGATAGGAAGGTCTTGCCAATGATCAGTGTCAACGACAAGGAGGAAGCATCCTGGTTGCGGAATGTGGTTGGGGTGATCCTTCCTACCGAAAGTGATCATGATTTCCTGACCATTTCAGGAAGGCTAAGATGACTTCACCTAGGGCAGCCGCATTGACCTCCCTAGCTATGATCTTCTATCGATGTTTGGACTCATATGCCATCAGTCCACCGAAGATCATAAGGCACCCTCTTGGGGTCAGGGATACGTACCCCCTTCTCTTCATCGCCGGTGGGCCCAGACGGCGCGTCCGTGCCTGGTCATCTTGTAGTCACTACTGAAGTAGCGCTTGATGAGGTCACACTCCTTGAGGGTGTGCTTGACCTATTAGCCGTGGTTGCAGCACGACATCTTGAATATCTTGTCGAAACTGACATGGTTGAAACTAGCCAGTCTTCTGTTTGTGGACCCTATCGACTACCACAACTGAACTCGTTGTCGTGGCACCTCCAGCTATCCTTCTTGCCCTTCACTCATCAGTTGTGGTCCTTGGCCTTGTTCATGGGTTCAGCTTGGGCCTTACCCTTGTGCTTCTAGAATATTGCGTAGGCAGCCTCCTCACTGGAGGCATGGCTTATTGTGAGGTCGAGCAACTCCCATGTAGTCCATGGTTTGCAACATTCGAGCTCATGGACGAGTGCCTCATTGGTTGTGCCAGAGATGAACGCTCTGATCATGTCCACGTCCACGATATCAGGGAGCTCAATGCACTACTTGGAGAAGCGATGGATGTACTTGTGTAGAGTTTCTCCTTCCTTTTGCTTGCAGGCTTTGAGATCCTAGGAATTTCTAGGGCACACGTAGGTGCCCTGAAAGTTCCCTACAACCATAATTGGAAAAGGCAACATAAAAGGAGGCATGAATTGCTTACCCACATAATAGGAATATGTGGTGGCAGAAGGCCCAACAAGTGTTTAATGTTGCTTTGAAGTCAAGGAGAGGCAGGCTACATGTTGGAAATGGGAGGCTGCCCAACCAAAAATGTCCTTTGATGGTTTGGAATCAACACGAGGCATGACATATATAGGAAACGTGAAGCATTCCAAATCACATAGCCATAGAAAAATATGAACCTAACACAAAAATGTAGGTGCACCATATGAGAAGATTGTGCGAGGCAAAAGGAAACAACAGCCCACTGTGCTACTCCATGCTATCTCTAGCACTGCTGCCGCACCATCCAGCAGTAGCCGTGCATCATGGAGCACTGTAGTCGCGCCATGGAGCAGCAGCATTACGCTAAACGAACACATGTCGTTGCCCTGCCGTGGAGTAGCAGCAGCCTCACGTCCTATGCCTAGATCCGCCCGAGGACTCACACCTACGCCACCGCGTGCATGAGGCCGAGGGCAGCGCCACTGCGTGCTTGAGTCAGCAAGAAGCTATGAAAGGAAGAAGGAGGCAGGAGGAAGGCTAGAAGGGAGCAGGCAGTGAAGAGCTAGGGTTGGAGCACTTATATACTCCACAATATTGGATCCAATGGTGCTAATTAACCTTAGGCCATCCAACGGCCTAGGACATATCGGGCCAGCATAGTACCAACCCATTAACCATGTCTGTGCCTGTGCTGGCACTGTGGGCTAGACTTGTGGCCCAGCCACAACACTAGGCCCATGCCCATGCCGGCACTAGCACTATGGCCTTTGTGCCGAGCTATGCCTGTGTCATGCTTTTTCAGGACGTGCCCGTGCTAGCCCATCATGCCTGGCCCATTTGGCCATATATAACATGGACTAAGCAACTAACACTTACTAAATCAAAGGTAATAGTATGGGACACAAGCAATGGTATGGGAATCTATTAAAAAGATCACATCGATAAAGAAAAGGATCACTAAAAGGCAATCAACATGAAAGTAAAAATGGACATGAACCTGAGGAATCTATAAAGAAAAGGACCATCTAGAAGGCAACAGAGATATGAGCCAAAAATGAGCACTTACCTGAGGAAAAGCATAATGCCTGTATCACGTGATTCGTAAGGCAATCCTTCAAGGAAAAAAAAGAGCAATAATTAGTAATAACTATGAAGCTGTAAAAATCAACAGTTTGTTCGCTTGCTCAGTATACGATCGTGGATTATAAGCTAGAACAATATTTTTCTCTCACACCAAACCAGCCAGCAGTAAATAATCCATGATCATTTACGGCCTGCCGAACAGGCTATAGAGCACGAACCTGCAAATGAGAAAGAAAAACTAAAATAAGAAAGTGAGAAATGGAGGCCACACCCTAGGCTAAGTCGACGGCATCACTGTTCCAAAATACACTATTTCGACCCAAAAAAGAAAGAACTTGGCTGAATCAAGGCCGACAAAGGGTGTTAGCACGGGTGTTGAAAGCGATGGAGTGAGGGTAGGAAAGTGAAAGGTGGAGGTAAACCGGCGTAGGAACATATAATGCGAAGTTTATGGGCATGGCGGCGGTTGTGAGAGCAAAACAAATGCAGATGAATCAAGTCCATCGGTACATGATTCGAGCCCTCTGGTTCTGGATCCAGTGACCCTAGCCCTGGATCCGGTGCATAGTGGGCGAAAGGGTGCGGCGGCAGGCGGTCATGCTGGCCGAAGGCGCGGTCGATTTCCACATCACCTAGCTGATGTGGTCGTGCGGCGTAGTAGCTGTCGTGGTCCCATGGTGCGATAGGCAGTCGAGTGGTGTGCAGCACACCCTCGAATGCAGTTCTTGACTACGGGCCTCTGTTGAAGTCCACGAACAAGGCTGCTCCGACCAGCATTGTTTGCAGATGCCGACCCCGAGAGCCCCCTCTTCCTCCATAGGCATGCCTCCACTGTCGTCGCTCGCATACTCATCAATGACACTCAGACCTTCATCAATGAGCTCCTCATCGAAGATCGAATCAGCACGGTGGCTATCGAGCTCCTTGAAGGTATAGTTAATGCTATGCTTGAAACACTTATACCAGCCTACTTAATAGTTAATGATGTGCTTGGAACACTTCTAGGCTCACCCTGACTAACTGCGTCCTTTGTGCAAGGGCTTACGTCCGCAATGGCGTCCACTGGTGTCATGCTTTCTCATGCCAAAGATTTCTAGAAATCAATGTTAAGCTCTGTTGGTACATCAATGGTACCATCCTTGGCAGCAATTTAGCATAATCGATAGCAGCTATCTCGGGTCGAGTATGACTTTTCCCTGAGAATTGGTGTCAGTCCTCAACCGTTCCTCATGCTGATTTCTAGAAAGAAGTTCAACAGTCCATGCGGGTGTCATGTGCCACATTCTGCTTTTCATGCGTCTCTAGCTTTTGCTTTTTCTTATTCTTGGGTACATTCTACAAATGGAGGCCAGACACATTCTGGATCTTATGTTTACCAAGAGAAACCTGCAATGATGTATAGAAGTGAATATTTAATAATATCCACAGAGAAGCAAGAGAAGAAACATCCTGTGTTTTTTCATTGCTTACACCAATGTAAAATAATATATCATACTAGTTTATAAAGAAAGTGTTTGTCATTTGGGATTTAGTACTTTGCTCACTTCTCATCCCAAACTAGCTGTTTATGTATATGATACTAGAATTTGTATGTCAAGTTGCCTACACACTAGTGGTATAAACACAAATGACTAGTTCAGATGGCAGCGAGCAAACTAGTGAGCTCAAATGTCACAAAAAGGTACCAAAAGTTCTAGTAGTGGACACAATAGACAATATGCATGGCACAGGAGCAAAATCCATAGGAACAAATGTCACAAAGAGAAGAGGAAAAATAAATTCTATACCGCATAAAGGTCCCTCATTCAGATCACTGAAACTATGTCAAGTAGGTAATAAATGCAAAAATCTATTTACACATTATATATGATTTTGTAGAATTTTTTATTTATCATACCTTATGTGGACATGGATAGTGCCTTCAAATTCCATTTGAGGCAAATCATCCAAATGGCGTCGTTTGTGCATGCCAACCCCGAGCGCCCCTCTTCTTCCTCCATAGGCACGCCTCCACCATCATCGCTCACATACTCATCGATGGCACTCAGACCTTCATTAGTGAGCTCCTCATCGAAGATCAAATCAGTAGTTGTGGCTGTCGAGCTCCTTGCGGCCATGGCTTGACATCAATTCGGGCCTCTCGATTGGATCTTGGCACGAAAACTTGCAAGCAGCTCCATTGTTAATGTTGTGCTTGCAAGACTTGTACCAGCCTCCTCAATAGTTAATGATGTGCTTGGAACACTTCTTGGCTCAACCTGGCTAACTGTGTACTTTGTGTTATGGACTACGGCCGCAATTGCATCAACTAGTGTACATCATGCTTTCCGATGCCAAACATATCTAGAAATAAGTGTCAAGCTCTGTTCATACATCAATGGCACCGTCCTTGGTAACAACTTAAGCATAATCAACTACAGCTATCTCGGCTTGAGTATGACTTTTCCCCCAAAGAATTGGTGTCAGTCCTCAACCATTCCTCATGCTGATTTCTAGAAAGAAGTTAAAACAATGTCCACGGGGTGTCATGTATCACATTCTTCTTTTCATGCATCTCCGGCTTTTGCTTTTTCTTATTCTTGGGAACATTCAACTTATGGAGGACAGACACATTTTGGATCTTATGTTTACCAAGAGAAACCTATAATGATGTGTAGAAGTGAATATTTCATAATATCCACAGAGAAGCAAGAGAAAAAATCTAGTGTGTGTTTTCATTGCTTGCACCAATATAAATTAATATATCATACTAGTTTATAAAGAAAGTGTATGTCATTTGGGATTCACTACTTTGCGCACTTCTCATCCCAAACTAGCTATTTGTATATATGACACTGGAATTTGTATGCCAAGTTGCCTACACACTCTAGTGGTATAAACACAAATAACTAGTTCACATGGCAGCGAGCAAAGTAGTGAACTCAAATGTCACAAAAATGTACCAAAAGTTCTAGTAGTGGACACAATAGACAGTATGCATGGCACAGGAGCAAAATCCATAGGAACAAGTGTCACAAAGAGAAGAGGAAAAACAAATTCTATACCGCATAAAGGTCCCACATTCAGGTCAATGAAATTACGTAAAGCAAGGAAACAAACTCTCAAAAGGGGAAAGTCATTGAAATTCAGTTAACTGTTGGATAGCTTCATCTCCGTTTGATTAAAAAAAGAAAACATACAAAAAGGAGATTTTTTTGTTAAGGAAGATCAGATGGTAGTGCATGATGTACTTGGATCATCATCCGAGATGCAGACACGTGTTATGGATATAGTATCCTCAATTCCCCCCTTCAATAAAAAAAGTTTTTTTCTCTGGCTCACACACAACAGCCTAATGACAGGGCACATGCAGGGAAATTGTGTGACAATCGAAGTATAATAAAACAATAATATCCTTTCTGCTACCAATTAAGTTCACACAGAAGAGAAACAAGAGTCAACCATCCCAACAGCAGTCAACTGAACTAAGCAGATGCGTAGATCCAGTAGCTCTGAGCGAAATAACTAGCAACCAGCAACAAATCCATCGAAGGTACTCAAAGTAATATCCACAGAGAAGCAAGAAAAAAAATCCAGTGTGTTTTTTCATTGCTTGCACTAATATAAATTAATATATCATACTAGTTTATAAAGAAAGTGTATGTCATTTGAGATTCACTACTTTGTGCACTTCTCATCCCAAACTAGCTATTTGTATATATGACAATGGAATTTGTATGCCAAGTTGCCTACATGCTCTAGTTGTATAAACACAAATAACTAGTTCAAACGCCAGCGAGCAAACTAGTGAACTCAAATGTCAAAAAGTTGCCAAAAGTTCTAGTAGTGGAAACAATAGAGAGTATGCATGTCATAGGAGCAAAATGCATAGGAACAAATGTCACAAAGAGAAGTGAATAAACAAATTCTATTCCGTATAAAAGTCCCTCATTCAGGTCAGCGAAACTATGTAAAGAAGGTAATAAATGCAATAATCTATTTACACATTTTGTAGGATTTTGTAGAATTTTTTATTTAACATACCTTAGCCAGACATGCATAGTGCCTTCATATTCCATTTGAGGAAAGTCACCCAAGCAGCGTCCTTTGTTTATGCTAGCCCTGAGCGCCCCTCTTCTTCCTCCACAGGCACGCCTCCACCATCGTCGCTTGCATACTCATCGATGGCACCCAGACCTTCATCAGCGAGCTCCTCATCGAAGATTGAATCAGTGTTGTGGCTGTAGAGCAAAAGTTCTAGTAGTGGACACAATAGACAATATGCATGGCATAGGAGCCAAATCCATAGGAACAAATGTCACAAAGAGAAGAGGAAAAATAAATTCTATACTGCATAAAGGTCCCTCATTCAGGTCACTGAAACTATGTAAAGCAAGTAATAAATGCAAAAATCTATTTACACATTATATATGATTCTGTAGAATTTTTTTATTTATCATACCTTATGTGGACATGGATAGTGCCTTCAAATTCCATTTGAGGCAAATCATCCAAAAGGAGTTGTTTGCGGATGCCAACCCCGAGCGCCCCTCTTCTTCCTCCATAGGCACGCCTCCACCATCGTCGCTCGCATACTCATCGATGGCACTCAGACCTTCATCAATGAGCTCCTCATCGAAGATCGAATCAGCAGCTGTGGCTGTCGAGCTCCTTGTGGCCATGGCTTGACATCAATTCGGGCCTCTCGATTGGATCTTGGCACGAAAACTTGCAAGCAGCTCCATTGTTAATGTTGTGCTTGCACCACTTGTACCAGCCTCATCAATAGTTAACGATGTGCTTAGAACACTTCTTGGCTCAACCTGGCTAACTGCGTCCTTTGTGTTATGGACTGTGCCCACAATTGAATCAACCGATGTCAAGCTTGCTGATGCTAGACATTTCTAGAAATTAGTGTCACGCTCTGTTGATACATCAATGGCACCGTCCTTGGCAGCAATTTTAGCATAACCAGCTGCAGCTATCTCAGGTAGAGTATGACGTTGCCCCAAAGAATTAGTGTCAGTCCTCAACCGTTCCTTCTGCTGATTTCTAGAAAGAAGTTCAACAGTCCATGGTGGTGTCATGTATCACACTCTGCTTTTCATGCATCGCTGGTTTTTGCTTTTTCTTATTCTTAGGTACATTCTACATATGGAGGCCAGACATATTCTGGATCTTATGTTTACCAAGAGAAACATGTAATGATGTATAGAAGTGAATATTTCAAAATATATACAGAAAATCAAGAGAAGAAATCCAGTGTGTTTTTTCATTGCTTACACCAATATAAATTAATATATCATACTAGTTTATAAAGAAAGTGTATGTCATTTGGGATTCACTACTTTGCGCACTTCTCATCCCAAACTAGCTATTTGTATATATGACACTAGAATTTGTATGCCAAGTTGCCTACACACTCTAGTGGTATAAGCACAAATAACTAGTTCACATGGCAGCGAGCAAAGTAGTGAACTCAAATGTCACAAAAATGTACCAAAAGTTCTAGTAGTGGACACAATAGACAGTATGCATGGCACAGAAGCAAAATCCATAGGAACAAGTGTCACAAAGAGAAGAGGAAAAACAAATTCTATACCGCATAAAGGTCCCACATTCAGGTCAATGAAATTACGTAAAGCAAGTAATAAATGCAAAAATCTATTTACACATTTGGTAGGATTTTGTAGAATTTTTTATTTATCATACCTTATGCGGACATGCACAGTGCCTTCATACTCCATTTGAGGCAAATCATCCAAGCGGCGTTGTTTGCGGATGGCAAACCCGAGCGCCCCTCTTCTACATCCATAGGCACGCCTCCACCATCGTCGCTCGCATACTCATCGATGGCACTCAGACCATCGTCAGCAAGCTCCTCATCGAAGATCAAAGATCAAAGAAAAAATAGTGTTTTTTTCCATTGCTTACACCAATGCAAAATAATATATCTACTAGTTTATAATGAAAATGTATGTCATTTGGGATTCACTACTTTGCTCACTTCTCATCCCAAACTAGCTATTTGTGTGTACAACACAGGAATTTGTATGCCAAGTTGCCTACACACTCTAGTGGTATAAACACAAATAACTAGTTCAGATGTGTTGATGCAAAAGTGGATCTGCAAACACAAAGGGCTAATACCCGAATCGATATCCAAAGCGTGCCAGTCGATTTGACCTGTTAATCGACAAGGATGAAGATACGAGCACTTTGGTCCTGACAACAGCGATACGCCCGGAAGTCACCGCCAAGAGGTACTCACGCGGAACTCGAGAATCGCCGAAGGTCGCACTGAAGCTATGCAACTCGCCGAATCAATGAGAACTCATAAAAAGGAAAAATACGCAATTTGACGAAGTCGCCGAAAAGTAAGTAGATGCAAATAGGAGTAAAAATTGGTCTTGATATTAATTGCTTTTTTTATTACATTGCCCCTCACTCTATATTTATACCCTGATCTAAAGAGACATAACCAAACACAACTAGGACACCAAATTCATATCTAAGGAAACACGTGACTCTTACATGAATCATACTCTAACAAATATAGAAAAGGAAATCAACCCCTATCTATTTCCCTGTCCGCCTCAATTACGATGAAAATCTCACCGACCTCCTGCCGATTAGCCCACTCTGATCATTTTGACACGTGCAAAAAACGGTGTCAACACATGCCCCCCAATTTCGGAGTATAAAACCATTAATGCTCCAAAATTTACTCCAGATAACGTTTGCCTTCGCCCAATTACCGTAACTCATCCTTAAGCCAAAACTTGATCTGTTATCAAATCTAATCAAATCTAATCCTGATTCACGCACCTTAGTAAATATCACATAATTGCCAACCACTCTTGCCTTGATTATGGTTAAGATACCGAAACAATAATCCATCGGCAAGATCCTAACATAATAATGCCGCCACTTTCAGCATTAAAATATCCTGTACCGATATCTCTTCCAAGTCATGATTACTTGCCATCAAATCATCTGTACAATCCCTTGATTATCGTGCGAACAGTTACCATATCCATCTGAACCACCTCGACCTACATGCGCACGGTATAGAGATAAGTCCAAAATACCCCTACTCCAAGCGGCTTATAAATAGATTTCTCCGGAACGCTCGTCTTCTACCCTCAGACTCCAACTTTGACATTCTCTCTTTCCGGCGGCGACTCCGACGAACAACTGCGCGACCTCAACCAACAAGAACTTTTCTCCAGCGTCAACCTCGAGTCTCCGGCTCGTGCCCCCATCTACCTCAAGATAATGGCAATCAACTTCGACGTCCCTGCAGTTCGTTCCACTTTCGTTACCTTTTACCTCGATTCCTCTAGTCTTTGCGAGTTCATACAGTTGGTGATTTTTTCCTTTTCTTTTGTTCTTCGGATCCTCTAAACTTAGGAACTGCGCAACAAATTAGTTATTCCAACTGATCAGCCACATGTCCAATGCCTAGGACCAATGGGCAACCTAGATCCAACTGATCTGATTAATGCAGAGGTTAATAGAATCCCCTTTAGAGCCCAAAATTTCTCTCTGAATTTATGGAAAGATACATTCCGATCTTGGCCCAAAACCACCAAAGGGTGGAAAGATTGGTACTTGAGGGTCAATAGGTTGATGCAAGTACACTAGGCAGAACGGAAGCTAGACCAATGCATTAGGCTATCTATTGCCGATATGCAAAAGAACAAGTCAATGATGATTGCAGCTGCTTACTTCTGGTCAGACACAACAAACACTTTTATGTTTGGACATGGCCCAGCTACTCCCACACTTGCCGATGTCTACATGCTCACTGGCTTGGATATTTCAACTACCGATGAAGGCTCCATCTATGGCAGAAAATCTGAATATAGGGTGAATACCCGCAACATCAGCGGTTGGACGGGATACATTCAAGAATGCCAGAAGACCGAGACAGTTAACCAGAGGGAACATGCCACATTCTTGAATATGTGGTTAGAAAAATTTATCTTCTGTGGTCGATCAGTAGGACCAACCAACGCCTTCCTCCCCGCAGCTGAACTCTTGGCCAATGGTGTAAGGTTCCCTCTTGGCCGATACCTTCTGAGATCCACTTATCATCTTCTTCATCAAGTGTCTCAGAAACTTTTGCTTGGCGAACCCATCGGCAACTTAGGAGGCCCGTGGTAGTTTATCAACATGTGGCTGAATGCCCATATGCACAAACGTTTGCAATGGGACTTCTTTGCCCAACAATTCCCACGAAAAATTGCTGAAGACCACGTGCTTGGGGACGAGGAATCAGCAACACACTCACCCCTCAATTTTGGTGAAGCCATAATTGTCCTTCCTGGAATAGAGGCCAATGAAGACCAGATTGGTAGATTCTTCCAAAGCTTCTACCCTTATATTAACGAAGAAAATAGATTCCCCCTTCTTTTCAACTTTGCCGATGACACTCTGAATCAAGATAATGAACTCATGATGGCCATCATTACTCCCAGGGCAATTCCAGTAAACACATTCGGTAGCGAGAAAAACACCAACATCACGTATGAATTTTACAACCCATCGGCAGTATCCCGTCAATTGGCTTTTGGGCAACTGCCAATCAAACTTTGTTTTGTCGATGTGATCAAACCCAGAGAAACAATCACCTGTGGAACAGATTGGAGCAGGGTAGTGCGACTCTCCCCCGATGCCGATACTATAGATGTCGATATATCCGTCTAGACACCAGTATCTTTCATCACCGAATCATATAAGCAATGGTGGCGAGAGTGGAGAGAACAACTATTTGCAACATCTGCTCACACATATCGGCACATGATCGACCCTGAATACGCCATTCCCGATGACGCAGAAAGTTTCTTTTAACTCCCTTCTGCTTTTTCCTTTCATATATCGGTAACTAACTTTCTCATGATAGGTTAACAACCCAGCACCATCTATGAGCAAAAGTGGAAAACCCTTCGATCTTTAGCCTATTTCCCCGATATCACCGATCGGCTACAACGCCCCCACCTTAGCTACTTTGACTCACCAGAAGACCCGTGCCAAGACCATCACCTCCAAGTCCAAATTGGCTATAGCTAGGGCCACTCCATTGGCTACTGCTACAACCCTGATCAAGGCATTCAAGGTAACAACCCTGTTTATTTTTACTCATGCCGATCACAAACTGTATTAACATTAATCATTAGGGTGTAAGAGCCGCTGCTGGATCATCATCGGCAATTCCTTCGATATCAAGCACCACTACTTCTGACAAACCTTCAGAGGTATTCCTTTGATTTTACATTTTATCTGTTAAATATCATACCTTACACTTGTTTTGCAGCAACAAATGGGTACATCGGCAAGCGTACCAGATGTCCAAGCTCCACAACCAACAAGTGCCAATGCCCCCTAGCCAACCGTTGCTGAGGCTCAAGCAAAGCGCAAAGCCTTAACAGATGCCGAGGCACAGCCAAAATGACAGAAGTCCATGCCGATCCCCACATCTGCCCCAATGTCTGCAATTCGGCCAGAATCAGTCGATGCAACTGAGCAAGCAGTTAATCCTCCTGTACAGGACATACCATCGGTCATCATACCCTAAGAGCCAACCATCGATGAGGCCACAGAGGATATCCCATCAGCAAGCTCAACCGATCCTCCACACGGCATACTCCAGGCTGCTTCCTCCAGCCAAGTACAGGAAATTGCCTTGAAATAGGTAAGCTGATTGACCTAGTCGATTTATAATATTCATACTTATCCTTAACTGACCTCTTTTTCTTTTCCTCAGGAACAAGACTCCCCAAACAGCCTATTTTCCTTTGCCATTGATGTTTCTGACGATGATGGAGAGCAAACAAGTTCTTCCCTTGCACTGGGAACAATATCGGTAGAAATTAAGTCCAAGTTGGAAGCTCTCCTGAACTTGTTACAGCAGGATACCGCCCAACTGGTAGATGATTCGGACCCCACAAAGGTAATTTTCAAAACAATCCATGGCCAGGTCCCTACCGATGTTGAAAAAGTACTCTTTCCAGCAGCCCATTTAGAAAGCCGCCAACTGCAATATCAACGGGCTGCTCAACGCATTGCCGATAGAGCAGCTCAGGCTCAACTCAAAGAAGAGATGCTACAATTGAAACAAATTGCCAATGAGAAGCACAAGGGCATCGGCAACTTGCAGACTTCGGGCGCTGAACTTAAGCAGAAAATCTTAGATTTATCGGCAAAGAAGATGGCTCTATTGGCTGAATTGAAAGAAGTCGAGGCAGCCTTAACTCATGCTCAACAAGAAGAAAGCCAACTACCCAATGCCATCAAGGCCCTTCAGCAAGAAAGAGACATCCAGGCTCGCAAAGCCTTGGCCATGAAGAAAAAACTCAAGCCTATGGAGGGTGCTGCCGATGAAGACATCAAAGAAATGAAGGAAGCCGACCAGATTCGCCTGCGTGCGATATTGGCTATCCAATCCCTGTTAAACTTGTAAATCTTGTTTATTGCATCGACACTTTATGAGACATTGACATCCTTGTATAATTCTAGCCGATAGGACTGTTATCGGCACTTATACTTTTATGCATCCATCCAGATACTAGGGTAATATTTCTTTAAATATTTTTCATTTAATGCTCTGGGAAACACGACCCCTTCGAGGGTTTTTAGAATATATGCGTTACCAGGAATAGACTGATTTATCCGATATGGACCTTCCCAATTAGGAGACCACTTTCCAAACTTTGAACTTTTAGTCCCAATCGGTAAAATCAATTTCCAGACCAGATCTCCATCGGTAAACTCCTTTACCTTCACCTTCTTGTCATACCATCTGGCTACTCTTTTCTTATTTTCTTCGATGCTAACTAAAGCCCTTAACCGATGACCCGCCACATCTTCCAACTCATCCTTCATAAGAGTATCATAATCATCGGCTGTCAACTGATTTTGAGAACGTATTCGCCTAGAGCCAATTTTAATTTCCCAAGGTAATACTACGTCGTGTCCATATACTAACTGATAAGGCGTCACTTTGGTTGCACCATGACATGACATCCGATATGACCACAAGGCTTCATTTAATACTGTATGCCACCTCTTAGGATTTTCTTTAATTTTGCGCTTAATGAGTTTGATGATCCCTTTGTTAGAAGCCTCAGCCTAACCATTAGCTTGAGCATAATATGGAGAAGAATTTAAAACTTTAATTCCCATACCTACAACAAACTCATCAAATTCTCCCGATATAAACATAGTACCCTGATCGGTAGTGATAGTTTGAGGAATACCAAATCGGTAAACAATATGCTCTTTCACAAAATCGATCATATTAGCCAATGTCACCTTTTTTAAAGGAATTGCCTCAACCCATTTTGTGAAATAATCGGTAGCAACCAGAATAAATTTATGTCCTTTGCTCGATGGCGGATAAATTTGACCGATGAGATCGATAGCCCATCCCCGGAACGGCCAAGGTTTAATTATAGGGTTCATAGCCGATG
This sequence comes from Miscanthus floridulus, assembly GCF_019320115.1. Taxonomy (NCBI): domain Eukaryota; kingdom Viridiplantae; phylum Streptophyta; class Magnoliopsida; order Poales; family Poaceae; genus Miscanthus; species Miscanthus floridulus. The sequence continues at coordinate 38,845,136 of NC_089595.1, forward strand.
CAGGCGCTCTTTGAACATTACCAAACTTTAGACACCCCTGACATCCTTTAAAATACTTAAAACAATCTTCAAGAATAGTCGGCCAATAGTATCCATTCCTTCTGATCATCCACTTCATCTTGAAAGCTGATTGATGCGCTCCACACACTCCTTCATGAATTTCACCCATCAAGTTTTTCGATTCATCACTGCTAACACATCTGAGTAAAATTCCATCTATAGTTCGATAATATAATTCATCATCGAGGAGCACATACTTGGTAGCTTGGAACCTTATACGTCTTTCAACCTTTTTATATGGATCCTTTAAATAATCGACAATCTCCTTTCTCCAGTCATCGGTATCGACCACCGATGTTAGCACTTCCTGAATAGGCTGATACCCTGAAGCGTGCTGAGCTAGTCGATTAGCCTCTTCATTATGCAGTCGAGAAATATGTTCAAGACAAAAATCTCTAAACCCTTTCAACAATTGCAAACATCTTTCATAATACGAAATTAAAACTTCACTTCGGTATTCATAAATCCCAGCCAATTGATTTATAACTAGCATAGAATCACCAAAGATTTCAACAGCATCGGCACGTATCTCCTTCAGCAATTCTAACCCTTTCATCAAGGCTTGGTATTCAGCCTGATTGTTTGTCGGCGTAGCAACAATCGGCAATGAAAACTCATACTTCCTTCCTTGAGGTGAAATCAACACAATGCTGATACCTGCTCCTTCACCACATGTGGACCCATCGAAGAAAAGTGTCCAAGGAGCAACCTCCAGAGAGTCCACTGTATTACAATGCTGAGTGACAAAATCAGCCATAACCTGCCCCTTAACTGCCTTAATTGATTCGTAACGTAGTTCAAATTCTGATAATGCTAAAATCCACTTGCTGATTCTACCACTTAATATTGGCATCGACAGCATATACTTGACTATATCATCTTTGCATATGACCGTACATTCGGCAGATAACAAATAATGTCTTAATTTGACACAAGAAAAGTATAAACACAGACATAATTTTTCGATGGCCGAATACCTTGTCTCAGCATCCACTAATCTTCTGCTCAAATAATAAACAACACGTTCTTTCCCTTTAAATACTTGAATAAGAGCTGAACCGATAACGGTATCATCAGTTGACAAATACAACCTGAAAGGTTTCCCGTGTTGAGGTGGAACTAGCACTGGAGGATTTGTTAAATATTTCTTAATTTCATCTAGGGCTAACTGCTGCTCAGCTCCCCATATAAATTCCTGATCGGCCTTCAATTTAAGTAATGGACTGAAAGCCTTGATTCTTCCCGACAGATTAGATATGAATCTTCTAATGAAATTAATCTTACCGATCAAAGATTGCAATTCAGTTTTATTGGTAGGAGCAACCACCTTGTTAATTGCATCAATAGACTTCCTATTGATTTCGATGCCCCGCTGATGCACCATAAAACCCAAAAATTGACCTACCGATACACCAAATGCACATTTATTAGGATTCATCTTCAATCCATGCTTCCTTGTGCACTCCAGTATCTTTTATAAATCGGCTAGATGTTTTGTGATATCTCCAGACTTAATCACTACATCATCAATGTAGATCTCCACTAATGTGCTGATGTATTCATGAAAAATAAAGTTCATAGCTCTTTGATAAGTAGCACTAGCATTTTTCAAACCAAACGTCATGACTACCCACTCAAACAACCCTACATGACCTGGACATCTGAAAGCAGTCTTGGGAATATCTTCTTCAGCCATGAATATTTGATTGTAACCTGCATTACCATCCATGAAGCTGATAATTTGATGTCCGGCTGCAGCATCAATCAACAAATCAGCAATCGGCATTGGATAGCCATCCATCGGTGTGGCTTTGTTAAGATTCCTGAAATCAATACAAATATGAAGTTTTCTATTTTTCTTATAAACAGGAACCACATTAGAGATCCATTCTGCATATCGACACTGTCGAATAAACTTTGCCTCAATTAATTTAGTTATTTCGGCTTTAATGTCAGTAAGTATATTAGGGTTGCATCGGCGTGCTAGCTGCTGATGTGGCCGAAATCCAGATTTGATAGGTAACCGATGTTCAATTATCGATCGGTCTAATCCAGGCATCTCAGTATAATCCCAAGCAAAACAATCTTTATACTCTTTTAACAAATCAGTTATTTGCTGCTTACACTTGGAATCTAACTTAGCACTAATAAAAGTAGGTCTTGGCCTATCGCCATCACCAATATCTACTTCTACTAAATCATCTGCCGATGTGAACCCTTGACCTAATTTTCCATCATTGGCAAACCTATCCATTAAAACTCTTCTTCAGAACCGACTGCTTGGATCGGTGGAATTTCATAATCAGCCACTCTAAGGAATTCTTTTTCCCAAACTTCTCCTGATATGCATTTAGTTCGCTCATAAGTATCTGATTCTGCCAATGCGATGATATAAGAAGAATCACCAGGAACAACCTCAATCTTATCCCCAATCCACTGTACGAGGCATTGATGCATTGTAGAAGTAACACAACAATTAGCATGAATCCAATCCCTCTCTAGAAGCAGATTATATGCACCCTTGCCATTAATAACAAAGAACGTCGTCGGCAAGGTTTTACTGCCGATGGTCAATTCAACGCATACTGCCCCTTTAGCCGGTGACACATTGCCTTCAAAATCCTTCAGCGTCATATTGGTTTTGGTCAAGTCTTGATCTCCCTTACCAAGTTTCTGATACATCACATAAGGCATAATATTAATCGCAGCCCCTCCGTCGATAAGTATCTTAGATACAGGCTGCCCATCAACTCTGCCTTTCACAAACAAAGCCTTAAGATGCTGTCTCTCGTCATCAGCAGGTTTCTCAAAAACAGCCATCATTGGATCTAGTGTCAACTGAGCTACTTGATCAGAGAGAACAACTTCTTCCTCATTATCAGATAGTGCCAAAAACTCCATCAGCAACATAAATACCATATTAACATCTGCCGATGGACCCTTATTTTTGTGTTTTACTTGCCACTGCTGATGACCGGACCTCTCATTGGAGGAATTTTCCTCTCGGTATAAATCCTCCTGATGCTCACGTTGCATCCTTCTTTTCTGTGTCTTTGTCAGACCCTCCGAGCACCACCGAGAAAACCTGGTCTTCCAAACTGGCTGATAACAGGTCCCAGTTGATTCTACACAGCGTATATTAGGGTCCCTATAAAATATTTCTTCATCGAGAACTCTTGCGTTTGCCATCTCCTCAAGCTCCTCTTGATTCCTTGGAAAATATCCAGCGCGTTTACCAAGCCTTTCATGTACACTAAGTCTGCCCCCCAGCCGATCATGCACTGATGCTCTGCCTCTGATTGGCTCATTGATAAATAAACCCTGATTGCCAGGTTGCAACCTCCTTTCTGACCGATTGACCCCATAATAACCATTGCACTCAGGGCAATTTTCAACAGTTGGCAATTTAATACCTTCTTCCCAGCAATGGATGAAAAACGGGCACCTCCAATGATTTTTATACTGATACCATTCTTCCCGACGTCTCTCTTCTTGCTGTTGTCGATATCGGTCCTTACGCTGACGCCAACCCTTCTGCTGCCTTCGATGGGTAATCACAATGCCAGGTCGAGGAGGGTTTTTAGAACTACTGCTTTCTCCCAGCAAACCCTTATTTTTTGCATCATTAGTAGTTATCCGATGTTGGGGATCCACTGATGCGTTTTTCTCAGCAGCCTCTGACGTCAATACCTTGGTCTTCCCTTTGGCCTCCAACATATTTGCTGGAAAAGGGTGTTGATCAATTTTCATCGGCTTCTAGGCCTTGGAAGAACCAAACTTAATTCTCCCAGATTCAATAGCCGATTGTAACTGTTGCCTGAACACCTTGCACTCATTTGTACTGTGTGAAGTTGCATTATGCCATTTGCAGTACAAGATCTTCTTCAATTCTTCTGCCGATGGGATCATATGATTAGGTGACAGCTTAATTTGGCCCTCTTGAAGCAGAAGATCGAATATCTTGTCGGCCTTGGTGATATCAAAGGTAAACTTTTCTAGTTCTTTCTGACCAAAGGGACAAGATATCGGCTTTTTATTCTTAACCCACTCAGCTAAATCGATAACTGGCTCTTCATCAGAATCAAAATCTCCTACTTCTTCAACAAATGATACTTTTTTACTCCAATTCTTTTTAGGTTCAAAAACCCTAGTATCTTGATCAGAGATCCTTTGCACAAGATGACTGAGGCTTTCAAACTCCTGAGAAGCATATCTGTCTTTAAGATGTGGCAATAACCCTTGGAAAGCCAAATCAGCAAACTGCCGATCATCCAGCACCAGACTGTAGCACTTATTTTTTACATCTCGTAGCCTTTGCACAAAGCTTTCTACCGATTCATCATTACGCTGTCTCAATTTTACTAAATCGATAAGCTTCTTTTTATGGATTCCAGCAAAGAAATACTTATGAAATTGTTTTTCTAGGTCAACCCAAGTAATAATAGAATTTGGTGGTAATGAAATGAACCATGTAAATGCTGATCCAGACAAAGATGATGAAAATAATCAAACTCTTAATTCATCTCTGCTAGCTACCTCTCCATATTGAATAATGAAGCAATTGACGTGTTCCATTGTTGATGTATCATCTTGCCCAGAGAATTTAGTGAAATCTGGTACCTTGTACCGATTTGGGAGAGGAATTAAATCATATGCAGGAGGGTATGGAGTCTGATAAGAATAAGTATTGACCTTGGGCTTTATCCCAAACTGATCCTTCATAATTTCTGTTATCTTATCGGCCCAAAAAGCATCAGCCTCCTGCTGACAAACTGGCTAAATTTCTACGGGAGGTGCCTGCTGATATCCCTCCACATAACTTTGTGGCCCATGATCTCCAGCAATCGGCATATTTGCTGTTACTTGTGGTCCATTAACCTATTGGAAAGGATTCATCGGCTGAGCTGCCGATGCTTGATTCTGGAAACCAGCTTGCATATGACCTTGTTGAATCCCTGCAACCTGCTGATTTTGCTAAACTATATGTTGAACAGGTAACTGTCCTGACCAACCATTATTAGAACTCATCGGTACAAAACTTATCGATGGCTGGTAATTTGCTGACATTGTTGGATAATTATAGCCAGCTTGAGACATGAACTAAACCCCAGTTTGACTCATAGTAGGGGCTTTCTGCTGCATCGGCAGTAAGCTTGCCGATGGACTTGAATTGGGTGTTTGAACCAAAGGCATCTAGAAACCTCCTGGAGTTGGTTGCACAGTAGTTGCTGTGGCATATTGAGGCACTTGAGCCATCGGTGAAATAGCCGATGGTATAGGAGCTTTTTCTACTGCATCAAACACTTGAGGTAACCCAGGATTGAAAGCAGATGACTCCGGAGGCATACCATATCCCCACCAATTAGCAGGAATCTGGCTATTCTGAGACATAGGGCCTGACATAGCTGATGCCGATAGATCTGTATTAAGCTAAACTCGTCCTCCTGGTAGTACCGGATCTGATCGTATCGGTGTAGATTGAATATTAGGTAAGCCTACCAATACTGGAGGAGAAGTAACTTCTGTACCCACAACGGTCGAGGGAGCCGATGGAGTTTTGACAGATGCCGGCTCTGGTTGGTGATAGGCAGGCCCAACGTAATGCGGTGACGCTTGTCCTTCTTTGAGAGTTCGAACCACAGCATTATAAACAGTATTGGACAGCACATTGGAATGATTAATCAAAGCATGATTTACTGCAGAATTAACCATCTCTTGAAGTTTACCAGGATTGGAGTCAAAGGTAACCTGTCGAGGCAATGGCAAATCTTGCTTCTGGATGACTTGTCCACTCTTGTTCAGGCTAAACGATTTCAGACAAAGCTGTCTGTATTCTTCTACAGCCTTTTCCATAGCCTGCCTCTGCTCTTCCTTAAGATCTTCTTCTGATACCACGATAATGTTCCCTGAATCGATCTCAGAATTGAACATATTGATCGGATTGATTGGTCCCACTGAGCGTGTCAAAAGATGTGTTGATGCAAAAGTGGATCTGCAAACACAAAGGGCTAATACCCGAATCGATATCCAAAGCGTGCCAGTCGATTTGACCTGTTAATCGATAAGGATGAAGATACGAGCACTTTGGTCCTAACAACAGCGATACTCCTGGAAGTCACAGCCAAGAGGAACTCACGCGGAACTCGAGAATCACCGAAGGTCGCATTGAAGCTATGCAACTCGCCGAATCAATGAGAACTCGTAAAAAGGAAAAATACGCAATTTGACGAAGTCGCCGAAAAGTAAGTAGATGCAAATAGGAGTAAAATTGGTCTTGATATTAATTGCTTTTTTATTACATTGCCCCTCACTCTATATTTATACCCTGATCTAAAGAGACATAACCAAACACAACTAGGACACCAAATCCATATCTAAGGAAACACATGACTCTTACATGAATCATACTCTAACAAATATAGAAAAGGAAATCAACCCCTATCTATTTCCCTGTCCACCTCAATTATGATGGAAATCTCATCGACCTCCTTTCCATCGGCATACTTCCTGTTTCATCGGCAGTAGTCTTCAAGCCTTCCTTCATCGGCATCGACAATAACATCTCCAACCTTATCGGCAATGCCCGAGTCTAAATTAACCTTTCCATCGATCACCACCATTCATCGGCAACCATCTTTACAAGCTAATTTTCATCAGCTGTCAGCATATACAGTAACTTTCCTCCTGCCGATTAGCCCACTCTGATCATTTTGACACATGCAAAAAATGGTGTCAACAAGATGGTAGCGAGCAAACTAGTGAACTCAAATGTCACAAAAGAAGTACCAAAAGTTCTAGTAGTGGACACAATAGAGAGTATGCATGGCATAGGAGCAAAATGCATAGGAACAATTAGCTAAAAGTGTAGTGCGATAGACGTTGCATCTAGCCATCACTACGGCACAGTCGCACTTGTAGCTTGGCTTTGTTGAGAAGCAAAGAAGACATGCCATGACTCGTGACTAGTCCCACCAATCTATTCTCATAGGATTCCACCAGTGCTTTAAGGTTGTTTGACAATTAATGAAAAACACTATGATATATCTATCAATACATCCAAAATGGTGTCATGCAAACAGAATAAGAACCAAAGCAAAAAAAAGTAAAGCATGTGTCCTTATAACCTATCAAAAAAGACGTAACATTCACTATGTGAAAAACAATTTGTAGCAATGGGGCTTTTTAGGGGCGGCTGGCATTGGAGCAGCCTCTACAGTGGTGTGCTCAGGCTCTAGCACAATAGCCGCCCCTACAAATGGCACAGTAGGGGCGGCTAGTAATACGAGCCACCCCTATAAATGCATCGATTTATAGGGGCGGTTGGTATGTAGAGGCGGCTATTATCAGCCGCCCCTGCTGTGTCCATTTGTAGGGGCGGCTGAATCACCAGCTACCCCTACAAATGCTCATTGTATATATAGTAGCCAACTTCTTCGACCTTGGGCCACTCTCTCCAACCTGAGCAAAAAAGGTTGGGAGACCATGGGCTCCTCCCAAAAATTGCTCTACTAAGGGGGAATGTTTTGATCTCAAATACTTTGGTGGAGAGGTTGTACAAGGTAAGAAAATGCTATTCCAAGCCTTTATTTGAAGTTTTAATGGGTGGTTAGTGATCGTAATTATAGTTTTACTTTTCTCTCTCTTCAATGGTGCTTGAGCTTTGTATGAAGCAAATTAGACTCTTGTTTTGAAGCTATTAGTGTAAATTAGTTAGATAAATGAGATTACACCATTTATTAGTCGATCTTGCTTGATTTTAGTTAAGATTACACCCTAGTTTCATGTATGTTTCATGTACATGTAGATTTAGATCTAGATCTAGGGTTTGTTTTTTTATTTTAATTTTGTAAATTTATGTTTCATGAAATTGGAATAGGGTTTGCATGAAAGGTAGTGGGTAAAATATTAATTGTTACAAATTGTTGCCTTTGAAATTATTTATTTTAATTAATAAATATATATTTTTAATTATTTATTGATAAATAGGCCATTAATTAATTACCCTCTACCATGATTTGCTTCATGTAATTTTATTTTATATTTATATTTATATATATGAAGTATATAGAATTATTGTCAAGTAATTAATTATTAATTTGATTCCTTTACATATATATTTGAATTAGTAGTCCTTTAATATATTTTCTTTGATTGTTGTGTTTTAAAAGATAGAGTACAGGAAGTCTTGGATGTATGGTTCGTTAAGGTTCAAGGCAGGTTTCCGTGAAGAGGTGGACAAATTTATTGAAGCCACAGAGAAGCATGCAGCAACGTTGATACAGAATAAGGATACAATTATTTGTCCCTACAAAGATTACAAGAACCTTATGGCATGGATAGATGTTAGTATCATCAAAGAACATTTGATTGTGCGAGAATTTGTTGAGGACTACACAGTGTGGATTCATCATGATGAAACAATGATTGTTGATAATGACGATGATGATGAAGAAGACGACGCCAAAACCCAAGAATACTTGTCCCAATACTCAGAAGAGCTTGATGTACAAATGGATCCTGAGTTTGGCAATGAACAAGGTGGTGATGCTGGTGGTTTGGATGGTAATGACGAAGATGGTGCCAATAATAATGGGGGAGCATGTGTTGGTGGTGAAGATGATTTTGATGATATGGAGGAAATGATTCGGGTCCTTGGACCAGAGATTTTACTAAAGAGCCCAAAAGGTCTAGAAAATTTGAAAAGGGTGACAAAAACATCGAAGGAGACTGTGTATGGTGTTGAAAAGGGCTATCCGACACATTGGACATTACTACATTTTGTGCTTGAGCTACTCATCCTGAAGGCTAAGTATGGCTGGTCAGACTATAGTTTCAATGATCTATTGCGTCTCCTGTCATGGGTGCTGCCACAACCAAACTCTATTTCCACTAACACATACCAAGCGAAGAAGGTCATAAGTCCATTGATAATGGGGGTTGAAAAAAATCCATGCATATTGCAACCACTATATCCTTTTTCATGGTGAAATGTTCAAGTCACTAGATAAATGTCCAAGGTGTGGGGCCAGTCAGTACAAGAACAATGACCTTTACGATGGGGACAAAGCCTCCACGAGGAAAAAGAGGAATAAGAAGGGTACGAAAAAGGTGGTATAAGAATGTTAGCCCCCAGAGGACACTCCATTAGGCAACGATGCAAAGCAGAGAAGAATTCCTACATTGGTAATATGGTACCTGCCAGTGACCGACCGCTTGAGACGTATCTTCCTAAACCCTAAAGAAGTCGCACTCATGACATGGTGGGATGATGAGCGCAAGGTGGATGATGATAAGATTGCACACCTGGCTGATTGTAGTCAGTCACAAAGGATCGATGAGAAGCACAAAGAATTCAGTGATTACCCAAGGAATATGCGGTTTGGTTTGAGCACCGATGGAATGAGATGGAATGAATCCCTTCAATGAGAGGATAAGTGACCATAGCACTAGGCCAGTGATCTTGACCATGTACAATATCCCAACATGGTTGTGTCAGAAGGGAAAGTACCTTCTCCTCACTATTCTTATTTCTGGCCCTAAACAACCAGGCATTGATATAGACGTGTTCCTTGAGCCTTTGATGCAAGAAATGGAGAGGCTATGGAGGCATGGGGAGCCGATGTATGATGTGTTCTAAAAGGAGGACTTCATATGTAGAGCAATAATATTTGTTACTACCAATGATTACCCTGCGCTGTTTGTTTTGTCTAGACAGATCAAAAGGGAGACATGATGCTTAGTTTGCTTGGATGGTACTACATGGGTGTTCCTAGATGCATCCAAGAAGATAGTTTACCTAAGGAACCAGCGCTTCTTAAAGACAAGTCACAAGTACCATAGCAAATTGTTCTTTAGATTTTATGACAACACCCTAGAGATTGAACCCCCTCTAGAGAAATGTCATAACGGAGAATATGTGTACAGAATGGTGAAAAACATACGCATCGTCTATGGAAAGAAGAATCTGGATGGGATGAACAGAGATAGAAGTAGACCTCCTATCGAAGGTGTACCTTTTAAAAAACAATCGATCTTCTTTTAGTATCTGCCTTATTGGCCAGACTTTGAGGTCCCCATGCCATTGATGCTATGCACGTGCAAAAGAATATCTTTGAGAGTCTTATTGCTACCTTGATGAACATAGGCAAGTCAAAGGATGGTCTAAAATCATGGAAAGACATGGTACAGCTAAACATGATGCCACTACTTCACCCAGGTACCTAAGGCTTATGGAAAATACACTCTGCCCGTGGCGTGCTTCAACCTAACACCAGAAGAGAAGAGAGCTATATGCACTTTCCTGAGGGGGGTCAAAGTCTCGACTAGGTTTTCAATGAATGTGAAGAAGCTAGTGTCGATGAAGGACTTGTCAATAACACACTGCAAGGCTCATGATTGTCATGTGATGCTGACAGTGTTTCTACCTATTGCAATCAGGGCTATAAAGCTGAGAGTTCTTAAAAATGACCATCACTCGCATGTGCTACTTCTTTTTAAAGATCTCACAGAAGACGATTGGCAAGAAAGAGCTGAGTGACCTACATGAATTTGTGGTGGAGACACAAAACCAACTAGAGATGTGTTTATCTCCTGCTTTTTTTAATATAATGCCACATCTCATGATTCACACGGTTCATCAAATACAGGTGTTGGGCCCTTGCTACTTGTATGAAATGTGGTCCTACAAACGATTCATGTCGGTTCTAAGCCGATACGTGCATAATCGAGCATACCCAGAGGGCTCCATGATAGAGGGTTATAGTACTAAAGAAGTCGGCAAGTGCTGTCAAGAGTACCTAAAAGTATAGAAAGGAATTGGTAAACCCAATTCTCGTCGCATGGCTAGGCTGGCTAGGAAGGACACCAGTGGTAGAAAAGCGTTCATCGACCATGATTACAAAGAAGTGAGTCGGGTGCATTACAGTGTCTTGCAGAGTACACAACTAATGCAACCGTACATTGATGAAAACTTGGCTATCATTATGGCAGAGAAGAAATGGTTGTCTAGATTATTGGGTCATGAAACAGCACAAGCAATGACAAACTACATGGTGAAGGACCAAAACATACTGCATAGAGAAACCATAGACTCTATTACCATCAGTAGGTTGGTGGAGGGGCTATCAAGACAAGTGACATCTTGGAAAGCTTATGACATTAATGGGTTCACGTACTATACCCACGCAAAGGATAGTAAATATGTGAACCAAAACAGCGGTGTTCGAATAGAAGCTCTCGATGGAGTGGGGCGAAAGATCTAATACTTTGGCATCATTGAAGAGATATGGGAACTTGGCTATGGAAGGGATATAACGGTGGCCCTTATTTCGATGTCGCTGGATCAAACAACACCAATTGAACGAGATCGGATTGAGAGTCTTGGATCTCAAGAATCTAGGCTACCAAGATGACCCTTGGGTGCTCACTTCATGTGTCGCACAAGTTTTCTATATGCCCTGACCCACAAAGTAACCTCCCCCCGAAGAAGAAGACAAAGCACGTGGTTGCCTCCAGGAAACAACACATTATTGGAGTTGATGGCATGGACGATGTTGAAGCTTACAATAACTACGATGAGATGCCGCTATTCACAGACTTTCCTTAGAAGATCAGTGTTGTGGAAAAGAACCTGCCCAAAGACATATTGCCATGTTAATGAAAAAGGTGTCAAGGGAAAAGTCGTTACAACTGGGATAGCTAGTTGTTGAACGTGGAGTGTTTGTGTAAGTGTGTGTGTGTTTGTAAGACTTCATTTATGCATGTGTGTGATACTATATATTTATGTATGTGTGTGAGACTATATATTTATGTATGTGTGTGAGACTACATTTATGCATGTGTGCGAGACTACCCTTTGCAACATCCTAGATGAACCTATTGCAACATCCACTCTATTACTACTAAAACAGCTATAACACGTAGACACTTGAAAACAGGCACTTATTACTACTGCAACATGTTTAGACTACTATTGAAACACTTAAAACAAGCACTTAACAATTTATGAAATGAAGAAATGACCAAAATAAAAGTTGGAGATCTTGACGAGTTATGCAACTTTTATATTCATCACCTTTATAGCTGAAATCATTTAGTGGTTGAAAATTAGGTTTGAAGTTGTCATTATCTAAAATTCAAAATTTGAATGGTCCAAAATTAGTGACAAAGATAGATGACTAGACTAAAATAATAGAGCATGATTTTAGAAAATTTTAGGAAAAAACCATCACATTTGGAGATAGTATGAGGGAGAAAAACTAGTTACAAGTTTCAACCACAGATTAAAAAGAGAAATCACACTTGTTCATCACTGATCATCATGAACAGTTGTGATTTTTCTTTTTAATCTCTGGGTAAAATTTGCAACTAGTCTTTCTCCCTCATACTAACTCCAAATGTGATGATTTTTTTCTAAATTTTTCTAAAATCATGCCCTATCAAGTTATTATGTTGATTTGGTCATTCTTTTCGTTTAACAAAGTTTGAACAATTTCAAATTTTCAAATTTAAAAAATAACAAGTTCTAACAAGATTTTGAAACACTAAATGATTTCAGCTGAAAAAGTGATGAATACCAAAGTTATATAACTCATCAAAATCTACAACTTTTATTTTGGTCATTTCTTCATCTAAGAAGTGATAGTAAACATTGTTCACAAATCAATATGTCTCTCGTATAGTTTATGAAACTACGAGTGATATGTGGATTTGTGAACAATGTTTAATAACACTTTATTAAATGAAGAAATGATCACAATAAAAGTTATAGATAGTGATTAGTTCAACAACTTTATGTTCATGACTTTTCTAGTTAAAATCATTTAAGGTTTCAAAATCTTGTTTGAAGTTATCATTTATTAAAATTTAAAATTTGAACTGTTCAAATTTAGTCAAATGAAAAGATGACCAAAATAAAAGTTGTAGATAGTGATGTGTTCAACAACTTTTATGTTCATGACTGTTCTTATTTGAAATCATTTATGGTTTCAAAACCTTATTTGAAGTTGCCATTTATTGAAATTCAAAATTTGAACTTTTCAAATTTTGTCAAATGAAAAGATAACCAAAATATAAGTTGTACATCTTGATGAGTTCTACAACTTTGATGTTTATGAAATTTTCATTTGAGGTCATTTAGTGTCCTCAAATTCTATTAGTTGTTTTGAAATTCAAATTTTCAATTTTTACAATATTGTTTTTGTAAAGAAGAAAATATAGAATAAAATTGTTTATATATTTATATATATATAATTATATCTATATATATAATAAATTGTTTATATATACATCTATTTATATATATAGAATAATAAAAAAAACTAATATATAAATTTACATTATGATCTTTATATATGAATGAATTACAGAATTAGTAATTAAAATAAATTGAAAAATATTTGTAGGTGACGGCTAACTCAGGAACTGTCCCTACAAATTGATTTGTAGGGCGGCTAACTCAGGAGCCGCCCCTACAAATGACCTCCGATATATAAACTAGAGCCTACGGGAGGTCGAAATTTTTCTAAGTCTGGGCGCTATTCTTCCTCTACGTCGCAGGTAGGCTGCTAAAGTTTCCTTTGACGCTGTCGATGCCTCCTCCTCCCTGACCTCTCCACCGCTGACATAGTCCATGAAGCCATCACACCAACATCGCTGCCCCATCTCCGTGTCCCTGGGCCCCATCCTCGGCAATCCCTGTGCCGCCACACGGCTAGGGTTTGAGAGCCTCCCGGTCGGCCAGCCCGCCGTCGCCCCATCTCTGACCCCGACCTCCCCCTGCTCCGGCTGTTGGCTCGTCGATCTACGACCTTGAGCTCTCCCGACCCCCTACGCTAGGGTTTGAGGGCCCCGGCCCACTGTGCCGCTACCGCCGCCATCCCTTGGTGGCCATGTGCGCCAGCGGCCGTGCACGCTCCCCATCTTCGACCTCTGCTTTTGACGTGGGGGTCTTCTCCGACCTTGACATCCCTACCCCATGCTCGCTGCCACCGCCATCCCTTGCTTGGCCTGGTCTTCTATAGGTATGCGCCCCCAACCTCACCTTCTCCTCCATTCCTGCTGCACTAACTGCTAATTTGGCTAAAATATCCTTGGAATCTCTTTCGAGCTCGGCACTGACTACCGATTTTTCAGTATACATCACTGACAATAGATAAATGTGCATATATGTATATTCAGTTCTAGTGCATGACTACCTAATCAATTTCTTGAAAAAATGAAGGCTGATTATCAGCTAGGTCGCGTGTTAAATGGATGTGTTTCTAGAGTTGTAGTAGTGTCACAGATAGGGTGAAGCCAGGAGTGAAGTGACTTTTTTCATATAGCCTGAGTTGTAGTGATTATCAGCTAGGTTGCGTGTTAAATGGATGTGCTTCTATTATTTGGGGGAAGTGCAATCGTTCTTGGACTGTTCATATTTATAGCCTGCAATTTTTGCTTATTGTTATTTGGGGAAATTGTGTGCTTGAGGAAGGTTTGTTGCTCAATGATGATAAAGGGACCAAGTGAGATTGGTGTGACAGGTCAGACCATACTCTAGGCTTTAGTTGTGTTGTTTCATTTTGATCAGGTAGCAAATCTATCTTGATTTTATTCCATCTACTGTCGGCTATATTGCTTTGTCAGCTGTTTTATTTAGTTTTGTATAAAAACTCTGTTATCGTTCCTGTTGGAATATTAGAAATAAAATCTTGACCTTCAACTTGTACAACTAAAACCTTAGATTATTGTCTTGGTTCTATCACACTTATCAAGGATCTTGATTTGGCCATTTTAGCGTTGGATGGCCGTTAATTTGGAAACCCGCACTGAGAGCAACTTATTATGCATACAACACATGTGGATATGTTTCTATTGTTTGCCTACCATTTTTGAGCATTGGAAGGCCATTCCTAGACAATTGTGAATATGAGCTCCGTTAGAGGCGCAGTGCTCTACTACTCTGGAGGAGGAGTACATTTTTGCTGTGGAGGAGTAAGTTTTTTTTGGAACTAAAATGTACAGGAGTACTACTCCTATGTAGCTGCACGTGGCGGGTGGCGCACTAGCGCGGACCACGAGCTTCCCATCGATCTCATGCGCTGCGGCCACTTTTTTTGCTGTGTCCGGCCTCTTTTCCTCTCGGACAAAGCATGCACACACAATGCAGTGCAGCGGCCCCCAGCCCTCTCGTTCGGTCATCTGTGTGCTTGTGCGCTGTGCCTGCGTCGCACGCATGCATCCGTCCTGGTGCTGGTGGGTGCAGCTTGCAGACCTGCAGTGCAGCCTTTTAATTTGAAACAGCTCAACCAAGCGGGATGGCCCGGCCTGGTTGCGACATGCATGCACTATCTACACGACGATAGGTGTTTGGAGCCGAGTAGTGTGGTGTGCCCATGGCATCCATATCCGTACGTGTTCCACCCGCCGGACATGCACGGACGAGGCGGCGGCAGCGCACGGGGCACAAACTGCAGGTTCAAAAGGATGCTTGTGTTATAGTACGTATTACTTAAAATGTGGATTTGGATACCAACTTGGGGTTACGAGACTCCAAGCATCCTAGGTTCAAAGAGACGCTTGTATTGGTACTTACTTGTGCATTTGGATACCAGCTGGTCGTAACACATTATTTTAAATGTTTTTGTTTAATTAATAAAATGGTTCCCAGCTTGGGGTTGAATCGGAGCTCAAATGTTGTGCCAGTGGGACCCCATGAAATAGAGCAAACGAACGATTTGGATACTAGGGAGGGGGGCTACATCTACATACATGCCCAACTAGCGTGTGTGCTGCTGTGTTTGTGTTGCTGCTCCCCATTTGCCAACAGAGAGACAAGGCCCGAGCCTGGGACCAGGACCGTGGACCGACAGGGGACAGACAGGTTCACAGTTGGTCAGGTCCCATCCAACTGCTAGTGAGAGAAACAATATACTACCCTAGATCTGGACATCACTGTCGGTTCAAAACTCCCTTCACTGCCGGATTTTAAACCGATAGTGGCATACCGACAGTGATAGAGGGGTTGACATCACTGTCGGTTCTTAAAAACTGACACTAATTAACAGAAAACAGTGTTGGTTTCTGGCTCCACCCGACAGTGTCTAGTTGAACAACACTACCGGTTTATAGTCCCAACCGACAGTGATGGCTGCTTCAAGAGTGTTGGTTCTTGGCTCAAGCCAACAGTGTTGAGCAAGCCTATACTGTCGGTTTATGGCTCAAGCCGGCAGTGTTGAGCTAGCCAACACTATCGGTTGATGGATCAAGCCGATAGTGTTGAGCAAGACAACACTGTCGGTTCATGGCTTAAGCTGACAGTGTTTTGCAAGACACCACTGTCGGTTTGTTGATAACTGGCAGTGTTTTGCAACACAACACTGTTGGTTCGTTGCTAACCTGGCAGTGATGGCCCATTCGCATTTTATTGTTTTATAATTGATTTTAATTTATATTTTTTCATAGGAATCGGGTTTCGCTTTATATACGCTACGTAGATGACAGGTCCATCAATATTAAACATTACAAATGTTACAATTATAGTTCAAATGTTCTTATCCAGATCTCGATCCCTCAGAATAAAAAAGAAATGTTCTCGGACTTCACAGATTATGCAATGCTTCTCGGACTTCTTATAATAATCTAGTGAGCCGCTCTGGGCCATACTGGTCCTTATACCTCACGGATTGTGCAATGGAAAATACTCCATGTTTTTCCAATACCTCGGCTAAGATGAATTTTGCGAGCTCCGATTGCAGTGCGACGATCTCCATGTCTAACAACCGTTGGTGATTATATTTCTTGCGCTGTTGTTCAAAAAAGATGATATCCAAAGAGGAACAGTAAATTATTTTGTTGAAATATTAACAGACATAAATGAAATGGGGATTATACACAGCAACTTATCAGCTTCTTCCGATTTCCCGCCGACGTAGTGAAGCATTGCCCACATTACATAAAACCCGCATTCATTGTTTCCCACCGGCTGTGACAGGTACTTCCCCTCCATTTCGACAACCTTGAATGGGACCGGCGTCCCACCGATATGTCTTCTTTGGACACTGAGCAACATTAAAGGGAGAAACATTAGAAAGCAGTATTTGTGATTAGAAAATAATATGTTATTAGGTTCACTTACTAATTCAGCACTGCCACCAGTGCATCTAGATGATGAAATGATTTTTTCTTTGAGTCTCACACTTCGATCAGATTTTTGGCAAGATTGACATAAATGAAGATGAAATAGTTGCTACAATCACAGAATCCTAATTATCGAATAATCTTAACGAAAAAAGAAGCATAAAATTAAAAGCCGAGAACACATACTCGTAGTTGTAGGCTAGAAGTATGTGGGTTTTCTTCTTCATCGTGAATTCATCAAAAACAACAATCAATCTCTATTTTAGGTCTTCCACGTCATATCCATAGAGGCCTAGACATGTCCTCTCATTGACTCGCAAGGGGTCCAAGAAGCCTATGTAATCTCATTTGCTTTTTAGAATGCAAAATTTTGCTATACACCTACATAAACATCATGGGAAGTGCTCAAACGTTAACAATTTGTCGAGAGAGAGTAGTTAATTGTAATATTGTGCATGTAGGGTACTTACATAGTCCACAGCGTCAACATTTGAACATCGAGAGAGCATTTCTAGTATAGCTGAAACAAGTACTCCCACTCGAGATCGAACTTCTCTTCTTCAGGATAATGGAAAACATGTGGCGAACAGATAATAACCTCAAAACCAAAGTCGCCCATCTCTGTTGCTTGAGCCATGTAATATTCATGCAACTGGCGCATATATGTTGTTAAATTTTTATACTCGTCATTAGGAACCAAAAGATTGCCCCTTTCATACTTCATTGCCGGTGTTCCCATCCCTTATACATCATAATAGATGTTCACAACCTCTTCCATGGTTAATCATGGGTTGTCTTCGACGTACTTCTGTATGTTCCTTAAATCTTTATTGTGTATTTCTTCATCTCTTGTTGTAGCATATTTATTCTATTTTTGCCTTTTAAATTCGGACTTCAACAAATACGAAGGCAGTGAGGCACAGAGATTGAAGAAACTAACATAATATTCCTTCGAGATATGTGCTGTAAATTTTTCTTTCATCAAGGTGGTAACGCTGCCACTGAACGACCTTTTTCTTTTCTATTGGTCCACTTTGGGAGCATTAGCGACCAAATCCAAGGACCTTTTCTGTGACTGCGAGGATGTCCTTGATCTTGTTTTGGGCTAAAGTGGAGGAGGAGGATGACGATGAGAATTCTATTTTCCCTGCGCTGATGAAGATGGAGGAGGAGGGGGAGGAGGAGGAGGCGAAGTCTCTTTTCTTGGGGCTAATGAAGATGGAGCCGAACGAGGAGGAATAGGAGACCTCTGTCTTCTTAGGGGTGATGGCTCTGGATGAGGAGGGGAGTGATTTCTGTTGGAAGATGGTGAGTGATCATCGCGGGTGGGCAAAGACTTGCAGTCGTCCTCATCATCAGAGGACAATTGATGGTCAAGCTTAATGAAGCGCTTGCGCCAGGCCACTTGAGAGCACTTGTTTTGACCAAGTTTCGGGCTGTCTTTCGCTACGGGGTACTCAATGGGTATCTTGTTAAACTTCTTATCAAGTATTCTGTCAATGGTGATGTGAGCGTACCCCTGTGGAATTGGGCGGCCTTTAATTGTCTTGTCTCTCATAGGCCAAGCCTGGCCAAGCGCCACCTTGTCCTTTCCTATTCCTAATGGATGTACAACTTGACATTAATGGGTTCAGTGATGCCATCCACCGGATGAGGCACATTCTCCTCTTCTTCATCGAGCGAGGTCGATCCGTAGCTACTGTGACCCCTAAACTATGGGCTAAAGACAGTTGGAGTAGGGTTTTGTGGTACTCCTGACCCCTTGGATAGCAAAATTTTCTCGACTCACGCTTCAACAGTTGCCTAAATCTATGCTTCCATTCTGTCTTCCATCTCTTTTAGTCACCTCAAATACTCTGCCTCCTATTCTGCTCTACCCCTCGAGCGGCTCCAGTAAGTGTTAGATTATTGGGGGAATGCTAGTTTCCAAGGAACAATATTGATTCCTCTAGTGCGACCAGGGTGCTCCTTGGTTCTAAGTGCTTGGGTGAGCATGTCTTTCTCCCTATTAGAAGTGCAAGTCCCTTGCCTCACCTCCTCAGTTACCTGGGAGATCCTCTGGATGAGTTTGCTCATGGGTTCATTTGTGGAGCTAAAGCTCCCATCCTCGGCATGCCGTACATTCCTCCCCATATAGTATAATACTGATCTAGGCTCCCAATCGGCTATCTCAACCTGAATGCCTTCCTCAGCAAGGCAAACCATCTTTTGAAGTTCTACTTCAAATTCTGGCATCTTTTTGGCGTAGCCACGAGAGCCAAGATGATGAGGATTCATCGCTTTCTATGAGTTCTCCTTATTCTTCCTGCTCAGTGCTAAGTACTCCTCGGATAACCTATATTCCTTGAAATGCTGCCAGAAGTCCTTCTGCTTGCTAAACTGTCCACCATCGAAATCTGGCTCTTTATTTTGGTGGAGAAAATTCTTGTACAATGTCCCCTTCAAATTCTTGAAGCATGTCCTCATGATTTCTTTTGCTTTTTTCTTGACTAACTCCCTATCATACTCGGTTGGGAGAGTGAAATACTCTAGGATCTTGACATCCCATATGTAATCCTTCTCACTTTCGGAAACCCTCCACGAGTCATCATCTTTCTCAATCCACTTCCTATATCTAATCGGGATGAAGTCCCTAACAAGTAACCCAAGGATAGTCTTGTATTTGGTCAAAGTTATAGGCGGTGAGAGTGGATCCCCAAATTCATCGAACTCAGTAATGTGCCAGTGTGCATTCCTACCAACAGGAATCTTTGACATGCCTCGCTTGGATCTAGCATTCCTGCTACCTGAACCCTCTGGCTCCTCAGCTGACGGAGGCTCCTACTAGAGACACCAAGTAAGCTATGACCCTCTCAATTGATTAGCGTGTGTGGCTACATAGTCACATGATACCAAAGTTACCTGGCCATCTTGGTCATTTTGACCCAGATCGAGCAGGTCGGATGGGGTCCATGGCTGCTCGTTCTCACTGACCTGATTGACACCGTCACCGTTTGTCAGATCATGCGGCTCTCCCGTCCCAGCGATATCAGCCACTTCTTGTTGCCGATCTGTTCTTCGGCGATGATGAGTCATGGCTGTGACACGATCGTGGTTAGTTTTGGCTATAGACAACTACTAATAGCATATGTTCATATATATAATATGTTTAATGCAAAGTCTAATAATAAGTCCACATACAACAAAGTCAAATAATAGCATATGTTCACCTAGAACAAATTCATTATTTGATTGACCACATACAACAAAGTCCACCTACTATTCTATAAAACTAAGCCTACATCAACTTCCAAAATAAGAAAAGCGACGACCATAGTCATAAATAAAAGTATGACATCTTTCCAAGACCAAGGAGCATTTCTCCTAATCTTCACATCTTTGGCGGGTGGCTTCTCTTCGATCTCCAGTGCCAGCGGATGGCCATGGTTTGCATTCATTAGACCATAGTAGGCCGGTTGCCCATGGTTTGCAAGGTAGGCCAGATGACTATAGTAGGTCCTCAAAGCTTCATCTTCTGTGTTGTATTTTTTATGCAAATTACCAGGGTAGCGATTGACTTGAGCATAGCAATCTTCCCAGGTTCAATAAATCCAGGCATGTGAGCAACATGCACTACATACCATGCCATGGTTGCCTATACATTTAAGTAAATTAGGTTGTCATTCAAACATGATGTATTCTTATACAATTTAATATATTTATGAATAACACACAACCATTGCATAGATAGGAGTGTTTGGAAAACAGCTATTCATGTGCCTTAGTAATAGTTGTTAGATGTAGGAAAGATATAAAGAATATTTTTATTCGTTAAAAAACAAATGATGATTTAGAGAGCTAGTTTAAGACTTTTGCATATACTCCTAGAGATGTCTTAGAGTCTTCAGTCTCACTATAAATCCCCCAACCATTGGCGCGAGGTTCTTTTACAAGTATCAGTGCAGGTAAGCATCTTTCCAAATTAGTGATACTTTGATCTAAAACTTACATGGTTGGTAGGGGCAAATATGCATCTCATACTATCCCAGGAAAGTGACATGCAAAAACTCATAACAAGATAGGATTGTTGGAAAATATTCCTAGTTTAATGCACAAGGCTACATAACTATGTATTACTTGTAATTTTGCATAAGTTAATAATTATGCATCTTTATGCTGATAGCATGGAGAATTCCATGACAAGTTTGGACATATATTAGTTCTATAGGTCTAAAGTATATATACTCCATCCTCACATTCAAAAACATTGAGCATTGGTGGCACAGTTCCAAAAACATTAAGTATCCGCCTGATGGGAGCGCGGTTGCAATTGCAAGCTACGAGGTGAGGCCAACCATTGGTTTCACATATGTATCCAGCCAAGCTCCAATGATGTGTAAGATGGTTTTACAGAGAAAACGTAAGTTTGTTTCATAGAGAAAATGCAAGTACTCCAAAAACAAACTACCATTAACGTACAGAGAGCAATTTCTGTGAAGTATTATGAGTCCCTGCTATGTTTATCCTGGTAACCAAAAATAAAATTACGCTTTCGTTCTTATTAGTATACTGATGAATAGAGCTGAGCAACGTGCTACTAAGTAACAATGTACTACTTACTAGCAATGCGTCTAGAAACACAAAGAAATAGACAGCACACACTATGTGGCACACCTAGGTTCTAGCATTCACAGCTGCATGATCAAACTGTATGACAACACACACTGCATGATCAAACTGATTCAAGTAAGCAGCTGTGGGACATTTCATCAGACACATAGTGGGTAGTGAGCCACGCACTCACCATGGGGTGGGAAAGCAGCTGTCCGCGCGCTCCTAAAGGCCTCGGCGGTAGGACGGACGGCGCGGTGCTCTAGCTTGGCATGGATGGCGTGGTGCTCTAGCTTGGGGCGGTGGACAACGTGGGGCGGTGGACAGCGTGGGGGGTGCTTCGGCGTGGGGTGGTGGTCTAGTGGTGTGGGGAGAGGGGTTGGTATGGGGTTGAAATGAATTGGGTTAATTTTAACCCGCGCCACTATTATAGCAGTAGCTCATCACTGCCGGTTCTGCTTGTAAACCGATAGTGATGGGACACATCATTGTCGAGTCACTCCCCAAACTGGTAGTGATGTGTTGTAGTAGTTAGGTGTTAAGTAGGATAAGTTTTCATTTTCTTTCAAACTCCTACTGGCGCAACGGTTAAGACCCCTCAACTTAGCCCCTGAGACCCATGTTCGAGTCCCAGGCGGCCCAAATTTTTTTGTTCTATTTTATAAATTATTAATTTATTTTGGGAAATAGCTCATCACTGCCGGTTTGGCTTGCAAACCGACAGTGATGGGGCACATCACTGCCGAGTCATTCCCCAAACTGGTAGTGATGTTGTGTAGCAGTTAGGTGTTAACTTAGGCGTTAAGTAGGATAAGTTTTCGTTTACTTTCGAACTCCTTCTATTGGCGCAATGGTTAAGACCCCTCAACTTAGCCCCCGAGACCCGTGTTCGAGTCCCAGGCGGCCCAAATTTTTTTGTTCTATTTTATAATTTTTTAAGCGACCTAAAGGTAAAATGGAAAAAGTAAATAACCCATGGCACACATCCTATACTAGCACAATGGTTGAGTCTCTGAACTCTGCAGCCCAAGACCCGCGCTCGAACCCGAGGACTGGCATAATTTTTTTTAATTTTTTATATATCACTACCGGTTTTCAAAAATAAACCGACAGTGATAACCAGTATCACTATCAGATTATTCTCATCAATGCCAGTTTTTTTGAAACCGACAGTGATGTTGATATATATTAAAAAATTTCTTTTATATACTGAATAAATAGAAGCATATGTATTCTTATGTCGAAATGGCTTGAATTTTTTTTGGCAAGCTTGTACACCCAAATTAAGACCCCACATAGGATCTTAGGTTTTTTTTATCAGTTTTTTATTTATTATATTTTTCTGTGTGTTGAATGAGACAAAAGAGGGTGAATTTCATCTTAGACCCAATAGATTTTTTCATCCACCTCCACAAAATTCTTATCCCTAGGGCACATTAGAGCCTGTGTAAAAGTTTGGCATCATTCTAGATTTTTTTGTGGGTAGACTCAGTTCAACCTATAATTAAACGGTGTCGTCGCGCGAAAATTCAATTAAACCTTAGAAAGTAGTAAACCATCTCCAAAAAAATCCCAAACTTGGTGTTTTCTTCACATGTGGCACATGCAAGCCTAAGAAAAAGTTTGAGATGAATATGACACCGGAATGTATATTTCTAGTTGCCCAACAAATATTACACGAATTACATGCATGACAATAATTAAACACACAAAGTCGTACATATTAAAATTAGAACCCAATTAAACTACGATCTTGAAAACCTAGCTAAATAAACATTAATTACTATCGGAATCACTATTGGGATCGATCAGGCCACGCACACTGACATGCCTCTCTAGCCATATATGGTAATTGATGTCACGGATTATGTATCTACTTGTATCGATGAAGTCCAATGCCCGTATGAGTACACTCTCTCATGCCTCATAATATCGAAAGAATGATCGGCTATAGATGTAACCTACTGAACGACTACTGCCCCTGTTAGTAATTCTTATGTACTACTAGCGTCCTTCTATAGTGAGCTGGCCAAGGTTTCCATTGCAGAAGTTCCAATTGTACTCGAGTTGCTACGTAGCTTAGTCTAGAATGGCCCACAAGCCACAAGCAGCATAGATAAGGTCCTGGAGCACAACCTGCATGCAGAGAAAAAGAAAAAAAATTAGAGAATGTGATTACAATAATAAACAACAAATAATTATGACTCAGGTATAAGTGACTATTTTACCACATCCGCATGGTTGTAGCTTACAAACCATTCGCTTGCTTGTGGGATAAGGATATCACTAGCATTCAAAGCAAGTGCCTTGAAGTGCGAGAAATCAGGCACATCATAGCAAATATGTTGAAGTGCCTCTAAATAGATGCGCACGGCACTTAATTGGGCGCTTATCACATTCGGGCTCTGTATTCCCGTCCTGTGGATATGGTTCCGATGATTTGAACCCCTCACAGGTGGTTTCTTCCCTAGTGTCCCCTTTCCACTTAGTATCCTCTCGTGTCGCGATTTAGGAACACCAATCGGGTCAAGGTCGGGAATAAAATCAACACAAAACTCAATGACCTCCTCTGTTCCATAGCCCTTGGTGATGCTTCCTTCTGGCCGAGCATGGTTGTGAACATATTTCTTTAGGACTCCCATGAACCTCTCAAAGGGGAACATGTTGTGCAGGAACATAGGACCGAGAATGCTAATCTCCATGACCAGGTAAACTAGGAGGTGTGTCATGATATTAAAGAAGGAAGGAGGGAACACCAACTCAAAGTTGACAAGACATTGAATCACATCATTCTGTAGTTTAGCTAGATCCATTGGTGTTGATGCAAAAGTGGATCTACAAACACAAAGGGCTAATACCCGAATCGATATCCAAGGCGTGCCAGTCGATTTGACCTGTTAATCGACAAGGATGAAGATACGAGCACTTTGGTCCTGACAACAGCGATACGCCCGGAAGTCACAGCCAAGAGGTACTCATGCGGAACTCGAGGATCGCCGAAGGTCACACTGAAGCGATGCAGCTCGCCGAATCAATGAGAACTCATAAAGAGAAAATAATGCAAATTGACGAAGTCGTCGAAAAGTAAGTAGATGCAAATGGGAGTAAAAATTGGTTTTGATATTGATTGATATATCTAATTACATTGCCTCTCACTCCATATTTATACCCTGATCTAAAGAGACACAACCAAACACAACTAGGACACCAAGCCCATATCTAAGGAAACACGTGACTCTTACATGAATCATACTCTAACAAATATAGAAAAGGAAATCAACTCTTATCTATTTCCCTATCCGCCTCAATTACGATGGAAATCTCACCGTCCTCCTTACCATCGGCATACCCCCTGTTTCATTGGCAGTAGTCCTCAAGTCTTCCTTCATCAGCATACTCCTTGTTTCATCGGCAGTAGTCCTTAAGTCTTCCTTCATCGGCATACTCCCTGTTTCATCGGCAGTAGTCTTCAAGCCTCCCTTCATCGGCAGTAGTCTTCAAGACAATGACACCTTCAACCTCATCGGCAACGCCCGAGTCTAAATCAACCTCTCCATCGACCATCACCAGCTATCGGCAACCATCTTTATAAGCTGGCTTTCATCGGCTATCAAGTATACAGTAACTTTTCCCTTGCCGATTAGTCCACTCCGATCATTTTGACACGTGCAAAAAATGGTGTCAACACATGCCCCCCAATTTCAGAGTATAAAACCATTAATGCTCCGAAATTTACTCCAGATTACCGTAACTCATTCTCCAAGCCAAAACCTGATCTGTTATCAAATCCAATCAAATCTAATCTTGATTCACGCACTTCAGTAAATATCGCACAATCGCCAACCACTCTTGCCTTGATTATGGTTAAGATACCGAAACAATAACCCATCGGCAAGATCTTAACATGATAATGCTGTCATTTTCAGAATTAAAATATCCTGTACCGATATCTCTTCCAAGTCATGATTACTTGCCATCAACCCATCTGTACAATCCCCTGATTATCGTGCGAACAGTTACCATATCCATCTGAACCACTTCGACCTACATGCACGCGGCATAGAGATAAGTCCAAAATACCCCTACTCCAAGCGGCTTATAAATAGATTCCTCTGGAACACTTGTCTTCTACCCTCAGACTCCAATCTTTGACATTTTCTCTTTCCGGCGGCGACTCCGACGAACCACTGCATGACCTCAACCAACAAGAACCCTTCTCCAGCGTTACCTCAAGTCTCCGGCTCGTGCCCTCATCTTCCTCAAGATAATGGCAATCAATTTCGACGTCCCCGCGGTTCGCTCCACTTCCATTACCTTTACTTTGATTCCCCTAGTTTTTGCAAATCCATACAGTTGGTGATTTCTTTCTTTTGTTCTCCGGATCCTTCAAACTTAGGAACTGCGCAACAAATTAGTTATTCCAACCGATCAGCCGCATGTCCAATGCCTAGGACCAATGGGCAACCCAAATCCAACTGATCTGATTAATGCAGAGGTTAACAGAATCCCCTTTAGAGCCCAAAATTTCTCTCTGAATTTATGGAAAGACACATTTCGATCTTGGCCCAAAACCACCAAAGGGTGGAAAGATTGGTACTTGAGGGTTAATAGATCGATGCAAGTATACTGGGTAGAACGGAAGTTAGACCAATGCATTAGGTTATCTATTGCCGATATGCAGAAGAATGAATCGATGATGATTGCAGCTGCTTACTTCTGGTCAGACACAACAAACACTTTTATGTTTGGACATGGCCCAGCTACTCCTACACTTGCCGATGTCCACATGCTCACTGGCTTGGATATTTCAACTGCCGATGAAGGCTCCATTTATGGTAGAAAATCTGAATATAGGGTGAATACTCGCAACATCGGTGGTTGGACGGGATACATTCAAGAATACCAGAAGACTGGGACACTTAACCAGAGGGAACATGCCACATTCTTGAATATGTGGTTAGAAAAATTTATCTTCTGTGGTCGATCGGTAGGACCAACCAACGCCTTCCTCCCCGCAGCTGAACTTTTGGCTAATGGTGTAAGGTTTCCTCTTGGCCGATACCTTCTGAGCTCCACTTATCATCTTCTTCATCAAGTGTCTCAGAAACTTTTGCTTGGCGAACCCATCGGCAACCTAGGAGGCCCGTGGTGGTTTATCAACATGTGGCTGAATGCCCATATGCACAAACGTCTGTAATGGGACTTTTTTGCCCAACAATTCCCACGAGAAATTGCTGAAGACCATGTGCTTGGGGATGATAAATCAGCAACACACTCATCCCTCAATTTTGGTGAAGCCATAATTGTCCTTCCTGGAACAGAGGCCAATGAAGACCAGATTGGCAGATTCTTCTAGAGCCTCTACAATGGTCTTTCTCATGATCATAGGGCCTGGGTACCTTATATTGACGAAGAAAATAGATTCCCCCTTCTTTTCAACTTTGCTGATGACACTCTGAATCAGGATAAGGAACTCATGATGGCCATCATTACTCCCAGGGTAATCCCAGTAAATACATTTGGTAGCGGGAAAAACACCAGCATTACGTATGAATTTTACAACCCATCGGCAGTATCCCGTCAATTGGCTTTTGGGCAACTGCCAATCAAACTTTGCTTTGCTGATGTGATCAAACCCAGGGAAACAATTACCTGCGGAACAGATTGGAACAAGGTAGTACAACTCTCCCCCGATGCTGATACTACAGATGTTGATATATCCACCTAGACGCCAGTATCTTTCATCACCGAGTCATATAAGCAATGGTGGCGAGAGTGGAAGGAACAACTGTTTGCAACATCTGTTCACACATATCGGCACATGATCGACCCTAAATACGCCATTCCCGATGACGCAGTAAGTTCCTTTTAGCTCCCTTCCGCTTTTTCCTTTCATATATCGGTAACTAACTCTCTCGTGACAGGTTAACAACCTAGCACCAACTATGAGCAAAAGTGGGAAACCCTTTGATTTTCGGCCTGTTTCCCCGATATCACCGATCGGCTACAACGCTCCCACCTTAGCCGTTTTGACTCACCAGAAGATCCGTACCAAGACCATCACCTCCAAGTCCAAATTGGCTACAGCCAGGGCCACTCCATCGGCTGCTGCTACAACCTTGGTCAAGGCATTCAAGGTAACAACCTTGTTTATTTCTACTCATGCCGATCACAAACTATATTAACATTAATCACCAGGGGGTAAGAGCCGCTGCTGGATCGTCATCGGTAATTCCTCCGATATCAAGCACCACTTCTTTTGACAAACCTTCAGAGGTATCTTCTTAACTTTACATTTTATCTATTAAATATCATACCTTACACTTGTTTTGCAGCAACAATTGGGTACATCGGCAAGTGTACCAGATGTCCAAGCTTCACAATCAACAAGTGCTGATGCCCTCTAGCCAATCGTTGCCGATGCCCAAGCAAAGTGCAAAGCTTTAACAGATGCTGAAGCACAGCCAAAACGACAAAGGTCCATGCCAATCCCTACATCTGCCCCAATGTCATCGGTCATCATACCTCAAGAGCCAACCATCGATGAAGTCACAGAGTATATCCCATCGGCAAGCTCAACCGATCCCCCACACGACATACTCCAGGTTGCTTCCTCTAGTCAAGCACAGGAAATCGCCTTGAAACAGGTAAACCGATTAACCTAGCTGATTTACAATACTCATACTTATCCTTAACTGACCTCCTTTCCTTTTCCTCAGGAACAAGACTCCCCAAACAGCCTATTCTCCTTCGCTATTGACGTCTCTGACAATGATGGAGAGGAAACAAGTTCTTCCCTTGCACTGGGAACAATATCGGCAGAAACTAAGTCCAGGTTGGAAGCTCTCCTGAACTTGCTACAGCAGGATACCGCCCAACTGGTAGATGACTCGGACCCTGCAAAGGCAATTTTCAAAACAATCCGTGGCCAGGTCCCTACCGATGTTGAAGAAGTACTCTTCCCAGCAGCCCATTTAGAGAGTCGCCAACTACAATATCAACGGGCTGCTCAACGTATTGCCGATAGAGCAGCTCAGGCTCAACTCAAAGAAGAGATGCTACAACTGAAACAAATTGCCGATGAGAAGCACAAGGGCATCGGCAACTTGCAGACTTCGGGTGCTGAACTTAAGCAGAAAATCTTGGATTTATCAGCAAGGAAGATGGCTCTATTAGCTGAATTGAAGGAAGTCGATGCAGCCTTAACTCATGCTCAACAAAAAGAAAGCCAGCTACCCAATGCCATCAAAGCCCTTCAGCAAGAAAGAGATATCTAGGCTCGCAAAGCTTTGGCCATGAAGAAAAAACTCAAGCCTGTGGAGGGTACTGCCGATGACGATATCAAAGAAATGGAGGAAGCCGAGCAGATTCGCCTGCGTGCGATATTAGCTATCCAATCCTTGTTAAACTTATAATCTTGTTTATTGTATCGGCACTTTATGAGACATTGACATCCTTGCATAATTCTAGCCGATAGGACTGTTATCGGCACCTATACTTTTATGCATCCATCCAGATACTAGGGTAATATTTCTTTAAATATTTTCCATTTAATGCTCTAGGAAACACAACCCCTTCAAGGGTTTCTAGAATATATGTGTTACCAGGAACAGACTGATTTATCCGATATGGACCTTCACAATTAGGAGACCACTTTCCAAACTTTGAACTTTTAGTCCCAATCGGTAAAACCAATTTCCAGACCAGATCTCCATCGGTAAACTCCTTTATCTTCACCTTCTTGTCATACCATCTGGCTACTCTTTTCTTATTTTCTTCGATGCTAACTAAAGCCCTTAACCGATGACCCGCCACATCTTCCAACTCATCCTTCATAAAGGTATTATAATCATCGGCTGTCAGCTGATTTTGAGAACGTATTCGCCTAGAGCCAATTTTAATTTCCCAAGGCAATACTGCATCGTGTCCATATACTAACTGATAAGGCATTACTTTGGTTGCACCATGACATGGCATCCGATATGACCACAAGGCTTCATTTAATACTGTATGCCAACTCCTAGGATTTTCTTCAATTTTGCGCTTAATGAGTTTGATGATCCCTTTGTTAGAAGCCTCAGCTTGACCATTAGCTCGAGCATAATATGGAGAAGAATTTAAAACTTTAATTCCCATACCTACAGCAAACTCATCAAATTCTTCTGATATAAACATAGTGCTCTGATCGGTAGTGATAGTCTGAGGAATACCAAATCGGTAGACAATATGCTCTTTCACAAAATCAATCATATTAACCGATGTCACCTTTTTTAAAGGAATTGCCTCAACCCATTTTGTGAAATAATCGGTAGCAACCAGAATAAATTTATGTCCTTTACTCGATGGCGGATAAATCTGACCAATGAGATCAATAGCCCATCCCCGGAACGACCACGGTTTGATTATAGGGTTCATAGCCGATGCAGGCGCTCTTTGAATATTACCAAACTTTTGACACCCCTGACATCCTTTAAAATATTTAAAACAATCTTCAAGAATAGTCGGCCAATAGTACCCATTCCTTCTGATCATCCACTTCATCTTGAAAGCCGATTGATGCGCCCCACACACTCCTTCATGAATTTTACTCATCAAGCTTTTCGATTCATCACTGCTAACACATCTAAGTAAAACTCCATCTATAGTTCGATAATATAATTCATCATCGAGGAGCACATACTTAGTAGCTTGGAACCTTATACGTCTCTCAACCTTTCTATATGGATCCTTTAAATAATCGACAACCTCCTTCCTCCAGTCATCGGTATCAACTGCCGATGTTAGCACTTCCTGAATAGGCTGATACCCTAAAGCATGCTGAGCTAGTCGATTAACTTCCTCATTATGCAACCGAGAGATATGTTCAAGACAAAAATCTCTAAATCCTTTCAACAATTGCAAACATCTTTCATAATACGAAATCAAAGCTTCACTTCGGCATTCATAAATTCCAGTCAATTGATTTATAACTAGCATAGAATCACCAAAGATTTCAACAGCATCAGCACGTATCTCCTTCAGTAATTCTAACCCTTTTATCAAGGCTTGGTATTCAGCCTGATTGTTTGTCGATGTAGCAACAATCGGCAATGAAAACTCATACTTCCTTCCTTGAGGTGAAATCAACACAATGCCGATACCTGCTCCTTCACCGCATGTGGAACCATCGAAGAAAAGTGTCCAAGGGGCAATCTCCAGAGAGTCCACTGTATTACAATGCTGAGTAACGAAATCAGCCATAACTTGCCCCTTAACTGCCTTGGTCGATTCATAACGTAGTTCAAATTCTGATAATGCTAAAATCCACTTGCCGATTCTACCACTTAATATCGGCATTGACAGCATGTACTTGACTACGTCGTCTTTGCATATGACCGTACATTCGGCAGATAACAAATAATGTCTCAATTTGACACAAGAAAAGTATAAACATAGACATAATTTTTCAACGGCCGAATACCTTGTCTCAGCATCCACTAATCTTCTGCTCAGATAATAAATAACACGTTCTTTCCCTTCAAATTCTTGAATAAGAGCTGAACCAATAATAGTATCATCAGCTGACAAATACAACCTGAAAGGCTTCCCGTGTTGAGGTGGAACTAGCACTGGAGGATTTGTTAAATATTTCTTAATTTCATCGAGGGCTAACTGCTGCTCAGCTCCCCATACAAATTCCTGATCGGCCTTCAATTTAAGTAATGGACTGAAAGCCTTGATCTTACCCGACAGATTAGATATGAATCTTCTAATGAAATTAATCTTACCGATCAAAGATTACAATTCAGTCTTATTGGCAGAAGCAACCACCTTGTTAATTGCATCAATAGACTTCCTACTGATTTCGATGCCCCGCTGATGCACCATAAAACCCAAGAATTGACCTGCCGATACACCAAATGCACATTTATTAGGATTCATCTTCAATCCATGCTTCCTTGTACACTCCAGTATCTTTCATAGATCGGCTAGATGTTTTGTGATATCTCCAGACTTAATCACCACATCATCAATGTAGATCTCTACTAATGTGCCGATGTATTCATGAAAAATAAAGTTCATAGCTCTCTAATAAGTAGCGCCGGCATTTTTCAAACCAAACATCATAACTATCCACTCAAACAACCCTATATGACCTGGACATCTGAAAGCAGTCTTGGGAATATCTTCTTCAGCCATGAATATTTAATTGTAGCCTGCATTACCATCCATGAAGCTGATAATTTGATGTCCGGCTACAGCATCAATCAACAAA
Organism: Miscanthus floridulus; assembly: GCF_019320115.1. Classification (NCBI taxonomy): domain Eukaryota; kingdom Viridiplantae; phylum Streptophyta; class Magnoliopsida; order Poales; family Poaceae; genus Miscanthus; species Miscanthus floridulus. Next base: position 38,877,159 of record NC_089595.1, read on the forward strand.
TCAGCAATCGGCATTGGATAGCCATCCATCGGTGTGGCTTTATTGAGATTCCTGAAATCAATACAAACACGAAGCTTTCCATTCTTCTTATAAACAGGAACCACATTAGAGATCCACTCTGCATATCGACACTGTCGAATAAACTTTGCCTCAATTAATTTAGTTATTTCGGCTTTAATATCAGGAAGTATATTAGGGTTGCATCGGCGCGCTGGCTGCTGATGTGGCCGAAATCCAGATTTGATAGGTAACCGATGTTCAACTACCGATCGGTCTAACCCAGGCATCTCAGTATAATCCCAAGCAAAACAATCTTTATACTCTTTTAACACATCAATTATTTGCTGCTTACACTTGGAATCTAACTTAGCACTAATAAAAGTAGATCTTGGCCTATCGCCATCACCGATATCTACTTCTACTAAATCATCTGCCGATGTGAACCCTTGACCTAATTTTCCATCATCGGCAAACCTATCCATTAAAACTCTTCTTCAGATTCGACTGCTTGGATCGGTGGAATTTCATAATCAGCAACTCTAAGGAACTCTTTTTCCCAAGCTTCTCCTGATATGCATTTAGTTCGCTCATAAGTATCTGACTCTGCCGATGCGATGATATAAGAAGAATCACCAGGGACAACCTCAATCTTATCCCCAATCTACTGTACGAGGCATTGATGCATTGTAGAAGGAACACAACAATTAGCATGAATCCAATCCCTCCATAGAAGCAGATTATATGCACCCTTGCCGTTAATAACAAAGAACGTCGTCGGCAAGGTTTTGCTGCCGATGGTCAATTCAACGCATACTGCCCCTTTAGCCGGTGACACATTGCCTTCAAAATCTTTCAGCATCATATCGGTTTTGGTCAAGTCTTGATCTCCCTTACCAAGTTTCCGATACATCACATAAGGCATAATATTAATCGCAGCCCCTCCATCAATAAGTACCTTAGACACAGGCTGCCCATCAACTCTGCCCTTCACAAACAAAGCCTTAAGATACTGTCTCTCGTCATCGGTAGGTTTCTCAAAAACAGCCATCATTGGATCTAGTGTCAACTGAGCTACTTGATCAGAGAGAACAACTTCTTCTTCATTATCAGATAGTGCCAAAAATTCCATCGGCAACATGAATACCATATTAACATCTGCCGATGGACCCTTATTTTTGTGTTTTACCTGCCACTGCTGATGACCGGGCCTCTCATTGGAGGAATTTTCCTCTTGGTATAAATCCTCCTGACGCTCACGTTGCATCCTCCTTCTCTGTGTCTTTGTTAGACTCTCCGGGCACCATCGAGGAAACTTGGTTTTCCAAACCGGCTGATAACAGGTCCTAGTCGATTCTACACGGCGTATATTAGGGTCCCTGTAGAATATTTCCTCATCGGGAACTCTTGCATTTGTCATTTCCTCAAGCTCCTCTTGATTCCTTGGAAAATATCCAGCGCGTTTACCAAGCCTTTCATGTACACTAAGTCTGCCCCCCAGCCGATCATGCACTGATGCTCTGCTTCTGATCGGCTCATTGATAAATAAACCCTGATTGCCAGGTTGAAATCTTCTTTCTGACCGATTGACCCCATAATAACCATTGCACTCAGGGCAATTTTCAACAGTTGGCAATTTAATACCTTCTTCCCAGCAATGGATAAAAAATGGGCACCCCCAATGATCTTTATGCCGATGCCATTCTTCCCGACGTCTTTCTTCTTGCTGTTGTTGATATTGATCATTACGCTGATGCCAACCCTCCTGCTGCCTTCGATGAGTAATCACAATGCCAGGTCGAGGAGGTTTTTTGGAACTACTGCTTTCTCCCAGCAAACCCTTACTTTTTGCATCATCGGTAGTTATCCGATGTTGGGGATCCACTGATGCGTTTTTCTCAGCAGCCTCGGACATCAATACCTTGGTCTTCCCTTTGGCCTCCAACGTATTTGCTGGAAAAGGGTGTTGATCAATTTTCATCGGCCTTTGGGCATTGGAAGTACCAAACTTAATTCTCCCAGATTCAATAGCCGATTGTAATTATTGCCTGAACACCTTGCACTCATTTGTACTGTATGAAGTTGCATTGTGCCATTTGCAGTACAAGATCTTCTTCAACTCTTCTGCTGATGGGATCACATGATTAGGTGACAGCTTAATTTGGCCCTCTTGAAGCAGAAGATCAAATATTTTGTCGGCCTTGGTGATATCAAAGGTAAACTTTTCTGGCTCTTTTTGACCAAAGGGACAAGATATCGGCTTTTTATTCTTAACCCACTCAGCTAAGCCGATAACTGGTTCTTCATCAGAATCAGAATCTCCTACTTCTTCAACAAATGATATCTTTTTACTCCAATTCTTTTTAGGTTCAAAAACCCTAGTATCTTGATCAGAGATCCTTTGCACAAGATGACTGAGGCTTTCAAACTCCTGAGAAGCATATCTGTCTTTAAGATGTGGCAATAACCCTTGGAAAGCCAGATCAGCAAGCTACCGATCATCCAGCACCAGACTGTAGCACTTATTTTTTACAACTCGTAGTCTTTGCACAAAGCTCTCTACCGATTCATCATTGCGCTGTCTCAATTTTACTAAATCGGTAAGCTTCTTTTCATGGATTCCAGCAAAGAAATACTTATGAAATTGTTTTTCTAGATCAGCCCAGGTAATAATAGAATTTGGTGGTAATGAAATGAACCACGTAAATGCCGATCCAGACAAAGATGATGAAAATAATCGAACTCTTAATTCATCTCTGCTAGCTGCCTCTCCACATTGAATAATGAAGCGATTGACGTGTTCCATTGTTGATGTGTCATCTTGCCCGGAGAATTTAGTGAAATCTGGTACCTTGTACCGATTTGGGAGAGGAATTAAATCATATGCAGGAGGATATGGAGTTCGATAAGAATAAGTATTGACCTTGGGCTTTATCCCAAACTGATCCTTCATAATTTCTGCTATCCTATCGGTCCAAAAAGCATCAGCCTCCTGATAACGAACTGACTAAATTTCTATAGGAAGTGCCTGCTGATATCCCTCCACATATCTTTGTGGCCCATGATCTTCAGCAATCGGCATATTCGCCGTTACTTGTGGTCCATTAACCTGTTGGAAAGGATTCATCGGCTGTGCTACCGATGCTTGATTCTGGACACCAGCTTGCATATAACCCTGTTGAATCCCTGCAATCTGTTGATTTTGCTGAACTGTATGTTGAACAGGTAACTGTCCTGACCAACCATTATTAAAACCCATCGGTACAAAACTTACCGATGGCTGGTACTTTGCTGACATTGTTGGATAATTATAACCAGCTTGAGGCATAAACTGAACCCCAGTTTGACTCATACCAAGGGCTTTCTGCTGCATCGGCAGTAAGCTTGCCGATGGATTTGAACTGGGCGTTTGAACCAAAGGCATCTGGAAACCCCCTGGAGTTGGTTGCACAATAGTTGCTGTGGCATATTGAGGCACTTGGGCCATCGGCGAAACAGCCGATGGTATAGGAGCTTTTCCTACTGCGTTAAACACTTGAGGTAATCCAGGATTGAAAGCAGATGACTCCGGAGGCATACCATATCCCCACCAATTAGTAGGAATCTGGCTATTCTGAGACACAGGGCCTGACATAGCTGATGCCGATAGATCTGTACTAAGCTGAATTCGTCCTCCTAGTAGTACCGGATCTGATCGTATCGGTGTAGATTGAATATTAGGTAAGCCTGCCGATACTGGAGAAGAAGTAACTTCTGTACCCACAACGGCCGAGGGAGCCGATGGAGTATTGACAGATGCCGGCTCTGGTTGGTGATAGGTAGGCCCAACATAATGCGGTGACGCTTGTCCTTCTTTGAGAGTTCAAACCACAGCATTATGAACAGTATTGGACAACACATTGGAATGATTAATCAAAGCATGATTTACTGCAGAATTAACCATCTCTTGAAGTTTACCAGGATTGGAGTCAAAGGTAACCTGCCGAGGCAACGGCAAATCTTGCTTCTAGATGACTTGTCCACTCTTGTTCAGGCTAAATGATTTCAGACAAAGCTGCCTGTATTCTTCTACGGCCTTTTCCATAGCCTGCCTCTGCTCTTCCTTAAGATCTTCTTCTGATACCCCGATAATGTTCCCCGCATCGATCTCAGAATTGAACATATTGATCGGATTGGTTTGTCCCACCGAGCGTGCCAAAAGATGTGTTGATGCAAAAGTGGATCTGCAAACACAAAGGGCTAATACCCGAATCGATATCCAAGGCGTGCCAGTCGATTTGACCTGTTAATCGACAAGGATGAAGATACGAGCACTTTGGTCCTGACAACAGCGATACGCCCGAAAGTCACGGCCAAGAGGTACTCACGTGGAACTCAAGGATCGCCGAAGGTCGCACTAAAGCGATGCAGCTCGCTGAATCAATGAGAACTCGTAAAGAGAAAATAATGCAAATTGACGAAGTCGCCGAAAAGTAAGTAGATGCAAATGGGAGTAAAAATTGGTTTTGATATTGATTGATATATCTAATTACATTGCCTCTCACTCCATATTTATACCCTGATCTAAAGAGACACAACCAAACACAACTAGGACACCAAGCCCATATCTAAGGAAACACGTGACTCTTACATGAATCATACTCTAACAAATATAGAAAAGGAAATCAACTCCTATCTATTTCCCTGTCCGCCTCAATTACGATGGAAATCTCACCGTCCTCCTTCCCATCGGCATACCCCCTGTTTCATCGGCAGTAGTCCTCAAGTCTTCCTTCATCAGCATACTCCTTGTTTCATCGACAGTAGTCCTCAAGTCTTCCTTCATCGGCATACTCCCTGTTTCATCGGCAGTAGTCTTCAAGCCTCCCTTCATCGGCATCGACAATGACACCTTCAACCTCATCGGCAACGCCCGAGTCTAAATCAACCTCTCCATCGACTATCACCAGCTATCGGCAACCATCTTTACAAGCTGGCTTTCATCGGCTATCAAGTATACAGTAACTTTCCCCTTGCCGATTAGTCCACTCCGATCATTTTGACATGTGCAAAAAACGGTGTCAACAATTGGATCGGTTGCCTTCTGAGAAATTGCATTGAGGAATGCGCATAGCTTCACGGTGGCTAGATGTACATTTGGAGGTAGAATTCCTCTTAATGCAACTGGAAGCAATTACGTCGTGAGCACGTGGCAGTCATGGGACTTTAAGTTTAGGAATTTCTTCTCTAGCACATTTATTATACCCTTTATATTCGAGGAGAATCCAGATGGTACCTTGATACTTGCTAGGCATTCAAACATGCTTTCCTTCTCTTCTTTGCTAAGAGTGTAGCTGGCAGGACTTAAGTAATAGCGTTCATCATCTGTCTTCTCTGGATGTAGGTTGTCTCGTTCTTTCAAACACTACAGGTCTTGTTGTGCTTCAAGTGTGTCCTTAGGCTTCCCATACACACCCATGAAGCCTAGTAGGTTCACACAAAGATTCTTCATTAGGTGCATCACGTCGATCGCGCTACGGACCTCTAGGACTTGCTAATAGGGTAGCTCCCAAAATATGGACTTCTTCTTCCACATGGGTGCGTGACCGTCGGTGTCATTCAGAACAAGTTCGCTGCCATGTGCCTTTCCAAATACTACTTTCACATCCTTGACCATATTGAGTACATCCTCACCAGTTCGATTGCCCGGCTTGGTCTGGTGGTCTGCCTTACCTTTAAAATGCTTGCCTTTCTTTCTTAGGGGGTGATTCATAGGAAGAAATCGACGATGGCCAAGGTACATGACCTTTCGATATTTTTCAAGAATATACCTTTAATGTCATCGAAACAGTGCGTGCATGCATTATATCCCTTGTTTGATTGTCCTAAAAGATTACTTAGAGCATGCCAATCATTGATTGTTACGAACAACAATGCTCGCAGGTCAAAGTGCTCTTGTCTGTGCTCATCCCACACACATACACCTAGTCTGTTCCATAAAAGTAGAAGTTCTTCAACTAGTGGCCTTAAGTACACATCGATGCCGTTGCCAGGTTCCCTTGGGCCTTGGATGAGCACTGGCGTCATAATAAACTTACGCTTCATGCATAACCAGGGAGGAAGGTTGTAGATACATAGAGTAACAGGCCAAGTGCTATGACTACTACTCTGCTCCTCGAAAGGATTCATACCATCCGTACTTAAAGCAAACCTTAAGTTTCTTATGTTATTTGTAAACTCTAGGAATTCTCTATCGATTGCTCTCCACTGAGACCCATTAGTAGGGTGTCTCAACATATTGTCTACCTTATGGTCTTCTTTGTGCCATCGCAACAACTTTGCATGGTCTTTTGTTTCTGAACAGACGTTTCAAGCGTGGTATTATAGGAGCATACCACATAATCTTGGTAGAGATTTTCTTCTTGGGACGTTCGCCCTCAACATCACCAGGGCATCTCGCCTGATCTTATAGCGCGATGAATGACATACTGGGCATGCATCTAACTTCTCATACTCCTCGCCATGGTAGAGGATGTAGTCATTAGGACATGCATGTATCTTCTAGATTTCTAATCCCAAAGGGCAGACTACCTATTTTGCTTCGTACGTAGTGGTGGGCAATTCGTTATCCTTCGGAAGCATCTTCTTTTGGATTTTTAGTAACTCCCCAAATCCCTTGTCAGATATACCATTCTTTGCCTTCCATTTGTAGCAATTCTAGTGTGGTAACTAACTTTTTCTGCCCCGCATCACAAGTTGGGTATAGCAATTTCTTATGATCCTCTAGCATGCGCTCGAACTTGATCTTCTCCTTTTCACTTTAGCATTCTCTTTGTGCGTCACGAATGGCCTAACCAAGATCATTAGTGGGCTCATCCTCTGCCCCTACCTCTTTTTTAGCTTCCCCCATTGCAGTATCATTGAAGGCACCATATTCAGCAATAATGTCATCATCGTCCCATTGTTCTTCTTCACCTTCTTCCATTACAACCCCGATTTCTCTGTGCTTCGTCCAACAAATATAGTTTGGCATGAAACCCGACTTCAACAAGTGTGAATGAAGACTCCTTGAGCTAGCATATTCCTTCAAATTCTTACATATGGCACATGGGCAGCACATGAAACCATTGCGTTTGTTTGCCTCGGCCACACGTAAGAAAGAATGCACGCCCTCAATGAACTCTTGGGAGCGGTGATCAGCATTATACATCCAATGCCGGCTCATCTGCATTAAATGACATACATACCATATTAAAATCTAGAACATAATTAGTTAATTATACGACATGCATGCCACCACACAAGGTATTAATTGATGAAAGTCTCGCTATAATGTAGACAATCCCAACTACCACTAACAAAACTAAAGCTAAAATTCACTTCAGCAACATAAGGATTTCGCGACCAATCCCAACTAAAATAGATAGATCATGCGTTTGTTCAACATCTATGTGCTTCTTCCACAGGATCACTGCCTCATCAGCCGCCGTAGCCGCCTGTGCAAGAGAGTTTTGCACGTGTTCAAAATACTCTTCCTCCCAGTACCAGCCTGAACATCTAGTGCCGTCCCACTAAAATTAAAACAAAAAATTAGAACTTTAATCACAATCATCATGAAAATAAGTATAAATTAACCATAATCATCAAATGCGACAAAATAACTCACATTGCGATCCGGACACTTGTAGAAGATACGGCCCTTATTGGGACACTCCTTCCTCACCCGGTACTCCACCACAATCTTCTCCTCACACTTACCGCATGCAATGAGAGGGAGGTCTGGCCTCAGTCGCTTTGGAACCTGATGAGAGGCCGAGGACCCAGAAGCAGTTGCCATCTACTCTCTATACTCATTTTTAATATAATATAAATTTCTCATTTTATAAACAAATAAAATTAAAAAAAACTCTAAAATTCTCTATATCTCTAAACCATGAAGTGTGCTATGCATGCTAGAAATGAAAGCTGAATACTAGTTTTGAATAACTACTTTAACCTTCCTTCATCTAAATATGTAAACTTTAAAGTGATTTTGAGCTTAAATGGCTTACAAATAAAAAAATCAACCATAAAAAACCACATATATCTAGTCCACAAAATGAGATATGCTACTGATGAAACATGATAGTATAAAGTTGGTAACCTTTAGAACCGAAGAATCGATGGAGGAATCGAAGAAATCTTATGATTACCGACGATGAGGAAGAAGAGAGGCCGGCGATGAAGCAAGAACACTGAGGTCGAAGTGGCTCAAGCTCGGGGAGGAAGAAGGGGTATATAGGAGGAGACCTTTAGTCCCGGTTAGAGACACCAACCGGGACTAAAGGTCCCTTTCTAGTCCCGGATGGAGCCTCCAGTCGGGAGTAGACTTTTACTCCCAGTTGGAGAGACCAACCGGGAGTAAAAGTTAACCTTTAGTCCCGGTTGATAGCTCCAACCGGGACTAAAGGTCCCCTGCAGCAAAAGCCAGTCATAGTAGCCATTAGGGCAGGGACTAAACATCAACATCAATTGTTGCATCACTTCATGCCTACGATACATGAAAGATAAGCTTGGACTTCTTCAAGAATCAAGTACTACAGAAAGATAATCATAACAAGTTTGTGTTTTACAATACATGTTTTATAATCTATTCTATAATTAAGAATCTAATCTCTCAATAGTTCGACTAAGAGAACGTGCTTTGCACAAATACCAAGCTACTAGTTGGTCACCAATCAAAGATGATCCAGAAGATTTTCTAGTCCAAGATGTGATGTCTAACTTCTTGCAGCTGAAGCATGCAGATGGCTGAAGCTATAGTTAGAAGTATCCTGCATATAAGTTGTTTGTTAATTTTTAAAGTTAAAGTACCATTGATATCCTAAAAAAATATGTATCAACATGTGATGCATTACCTCTTTTATGGAGTTAGAACCTCTTTATATATGATATTCTTTGTGAATATATCCTTTGTCGCTTTCTTCTTTCCATTCCCTTTCTCTTTCCCCTTGTTCACGTCCTTCTCAGCAGCTGGCATGGCTAGGATCCTAATGTTTGATCTTGCCGTAGCTCTTGATAGCGCCACATACAATTGGCTGTGCGAGAACACTGGTTTCAACAAGTATACCCCGACATTAGGGATAGTCTGCCCCTACAACTTGTTAATGGTCATCGCGAAGCTGAGCCATATAGGGAACTGCTTTCGCTTAAATTGGAAAGGGAACATCTCATCGTTCGACGGGCATAAGGGTATACAAGGCAGAAAAACCCACTTTACAGTGTGCTGTCCCAACATAATTTCCACGTCTATGGTATTCTTTTGAAACCCCCGTATGATAAGCATGGTACCATTACAAAGTTCGTTCGCTAGGGTCAATGTTCCTAAGCAATATGATCCGGACAACCAATCTTTAGCTTCAATACATATGGAGGTAGACAATTGGGTGTCAAAGTGTTAAGGAATTCCTTAGGGTAGTAATTGTGCGGATCATCCACCGCGCAATCAAAACTAAGGTACACCATCTCTTTCTCATGGAAATGACCTATCATCTTCATATTAATCATATCAACCCTAGTCGTTCCACGTAGATAAGATTGCTCAAGAGGTGATATAATCTTTGCTTGACATATTCGCATTGAGGTTAGGGAATATGTAGTCAATTAGAGTATCAAGGTCACTATCTTCCCCGGTGTGCGATACACATATATCATGAGGAAGACAGATTTCATCATCAATAGTTGCCTCCTCAGATCCTCCACCGACGCGCAACAAGTATTCTGCAAACCACGGGTCGCTCTTTGCCCTCATATTGCACACCAGTTTTAGGTGTCGCATGGAATCACAAAGGTACGACATACATAGTGAGGCACCGACCACCTGAGCGCTCGACCCTCTCCAAACAACAGGAAGAACCTGTCTGAAATCTCCACCGAACATCACGGTCTTCCCCCCGAACGACAGCTCTGGTCGGTCCATTATATCATGGAGACTATTGTCCAGCGCCTCGACGGACTGCCTCTTTATCATGCTAGCCTCATCCCAAATAATGAGAGATGATGCTTGAAGCAGCTTGGCAGTACCACTCTGTTTCATGAAGGTATAAAAGGCCCCATTATCAATAGTGAGGGGAATCTTGAAGTGCGAGTGGGCGGTTCTACCACCAGGCATTATTGAGGCTGTGACACCAGATGTAGCTATTGCCACAGTAATCTTTTTATGACTACGTATAGTAGCGAGAAGTGCTCTATACAGATAAGTCTTTTCGGTCCCACCAGGACCATCCACAAAGAAGAGACCCCCATCCTCGTTATCAACCGAGGACATGATCTCATCATATGTAGCCCGTTGCTCCTTGTTAAGGGTGTCTAATAAAACCACATCATCCTCATTAGCCTCAATGCTAGCCTCCTCAAAAATCTCTCTAGGAATATCACGAAGAGGCATCATATGTGTCATCGATATCAGGAGTGGGTACATCTTTATATCCTTCTGTATTGATTGTAGCAATTTTTGAATATCCATGAGGACCATATGCTCCACCATGAAGGTGGATTGATTATTGCGCATGTAGTCCTCTGACATTGCTTCCTTGTGTTTCTCCCATAGTCTAAACACATCACTGGGCTCACAAAATACCAATATTGTTGCAAAGAGCCTTCGCAGCGCATATGGCATCATCCACCCTGGTTGCCTCAGCTGAGACTCTCGTTCAACGTGTTGTCCTCTTCGATTAAGCCTCCTCTTTCTGTAGCTTCACGGAAGGTTGGTAGGATTTTGCCATCCATGGTCCTTAGACACTCAAAGGAGGTTACACCTGCCACGTGGTTCAAGAGAACCCTAAGATAGTAACGCTCCCCCCTCGGCTGGATTGGCAGACACTGATTCTTCCAATCTATCGTAATGTATCATGACGTACCCTATTTTGCCAAACTTTGCCCTGTGCTTGCCACATATAGAACTCAGGAAAGTCCCGATACAATATACCTCGAGCTATTTCATCTGTCCTATTCTTCTCGAAGTATGTTGTAAGCATTGACTTGTCAGCACCTATATGATCAAGCACTCATCGAATCCCCTGGCATCGATGAAATGACACCATGTGCATGTCTAGAAGATGTAGTTGTAAGGACAAAACAGAAGGGTACCTATCACTCAAATCAAACTCGTATATCCTTGACAAGGCTTCTAGGGGGTTACTCATCTAGCATCTCTGTACTGCTTGATCTCATCAACATTCCTTTCACTATCCTTCTTGTCAACCTCTCTCATAGCCACAGACGCCCGATCATGACCATTGTAAATGTACTTAAATAGATACTTGACTGCCTTGATGCCCCCACATGCCTCAACATTGATGTGGCAGTTGAATAGACGGAGGAGATATGGGTTATAAGGCACTGACCCATCTGTTGTCAAGCTCGTATCTGTGAACTTTTTCTTTTCAGCCATCTTCACGCTGTCTGTAAACTGGATATGAATCCTTGCCTTGTACTGTGACATCGTAGAAAGGTCTAGGGTAATGGTTCTTGTAGGAATCATGACCCTTTGTGCATGGACAATCGTAATTAAGCACTCCGCAAGGGCCATGCATCATATGTTTGGTAACCATCTTATACAAGACTAGGTACTTCTTGTTCGGGAGCTCAACTAAGATGAGGCAATCATACTACTCTAGACACATGATCTTGTACTTCCTATCCATGATTAGCAAAAAATGTGCATGCGGCAGACCCCTCTTCTAGAACTCCACAACATAAACATGTGCCCTGCACCTTTCCAAGGATATCCTTTTTTAGTAGTCTATCCTTCAGCTCTTGTAGTTTTGCTCTAAAGACCCGAACAACAAGATCTGAATGATCTTGTGGTGTCTGGCCAGGGTAGAGTTCACACTTGATCTCATCCTAGTTTGGGTTACATGTCATAGTCAGGAAGATGTCTAGTTTACCAAACCTCCATACCAGAGCCATGGCATCCATGTACCGACGCCTCATGTCACATGGGCCTCCAATAAATGATGAAGGCATCACTGTCTGTTTTCCAACAGCTTCTGCTCTACCTTCACCGGCATGTAGGCTATCATCAAATCCTTGGTAGAGGTCGGCCCTAATATCATCTTGATGGTTGTGTATATAATCTAATCAAGAACTCTCAATCTTGATGTACGTGTCGACTGCAAACTACTAGAATAGATGCTTGCTGTATAGTATGGGGTTAAATATTCCTTAGACGCATCTAAAACTTGTAGCAGTAGTAGTCACGCACAGACACGCATAGTCTACCAGGGGAGTCTACAAAAAATAGCCATGAATTAGAGTTGTTTGTAGAATAACCACTGAGGTACATGGATGCGAAGTATTTAAATAAGAAGAATAACAAACCTATTTCTTCTTTTGACCCACTACAAGCCTTCTATAGGGCACGATACTTGATGACTTCTTTCATACTAACTCCTTTCTTCAGAATATTCATGTGCCACCCAAGCTCACCCTTAGGGAAGAATAGAGGGTATGAAAGAGCATCGTAACATCCATGATATGAGCGGATGTCGTGTCTGCTTCTATCTTTCCCATGTAGGACAACACTATTCTAGAACTGACCAAGGAGTTTGCTTCCCTCGATCCAAACAGCAGCCACCTCTAAAGTTGATGGTACATTGTATGTTCTCTAGTCCAACCTCTGGTCAAGGTTTAGTGTGACATGATAGCCCTCGAGGTGGTCAACCTAGCCCACACTCCTAAGATGTTGTGAGTATGGGTTGTCACGAAGGATGGCCACAAGCCTCTTAATGACTTCTTTGTCTTTTTGGCACTTCTCTTCATGACATCGTCGATAGTGGTGCTCAAGGCTTAGATCATCATCGTAGAAGTAAAGCTCAAGATGTCTTGGCTCCTTACCCTCTTCTCTACCAAATGACCTTATGTTGTGATAGATTTGGCCATGTGCATGAAAGGTGTATATGCTACTATTCTTCCAGCTTGCAGTAGCGCTATCGAGGCGACAATATAGAGAAGTGAAAGAGAAATGGCCATTGAAAAAACTAATATTGTTATGAAAGTGCCTAGCATCTGTGTCATTACTTGACCAAAGCCTCATAAGCTCATTAGGTACGTTCAGTTCATTGAGCTCGACCTTTCTGTCGCGACAACAAAACCCACGTGGTTCATGCTCAAACCTTTTCGCATCGCAGTGCTCGCAATTTGCAACAGGTTTTAACATATGGGTATCTGTAGGTATGTTACTATACACCTCATCGTATCGATCAGGTACTTTAGGGACAGAAGTCATGTCTTCCTCAAGGTCATTGTCTTGGACATCATCATCATCTTCCTCTTCTGAAATAACATTTAAGCCGTAATAGTTTAGATAAAGTAGTGGAATATTTGATTTATATTTGGTCTTTCATACAAATACCTTGCCCGGCAAATATGTATCCCTCATCCTCTTCCTCATCCTAGTTCAAATATATCTCCCTCATCATCATCTATGGTCGTCAAAGATACATGAGTTAGTATAACTATGGGTAAAAATAAACAAAGGAGTTCAAATAGTTTATAGAATGTTACAAAATAGTGTAAATTACCACTATCATCAAATAGTGGTATCATTGGTGCATCTGATGCAGGTTGAGGGCTAGGCCCTGTCCTTTTTGATAATCATGTAATGACCATGGTTGAGTTAGGTATAATATGGTATACAATATAGGTCACCTAAATAGGGTCATGAGGCATTAGTATTTACCGTTGTTGGTCAGGACTGATTGAGGCAAGGGTGCGTTATCATTCGGGTATTCTTCAGCCATGCATTCATAATCATCAAACATTGGTTCCGTTGGTGTGGATGATGTAGCCTGAATGTTGGGTCCTGCCCTTTCTATTAATCACGGAATTACCATGGATCGGTTAGGTATAATATGGTATATATATGTCCCCTAAATGGGATAATGAAGCATCAATATATACCGTTGTTGGTCATGACTAATTGTGGCAAGGGTGCTGTTAGCACCCACTTGGTCTTCAGCCATGCAGTCACCATCTTTATTAGATGCCCTTGTGTTTGAACCAATGCGACGCTCAAACATTGTGTTATGACGCGTGAACAACGCATGTCTTTGTCCAGATGGAACATGTGATCTTTTTGTCATATGGCCAGACTAGTAACTCATCACATCCTTCATCATCGACCTCCTCATGAGGTGGAGGAATATAAAGAGGTGTTGCTCTGGACTCCGGGATAAACTAATCATTGGATTTCGCCGTGTATCCATTAGCTCCCGATGCTCCCACGGTGGGGCACACAGGCTCAGGAATATATAACGGATTCTCCATGGCAATAGACTCTAGGTGTAGCGTGTGCTTCCGTATCTCTCTAAATTTGTTGTCAGCTATTTTCAAGGCCTCCTTATGCTTGGGTTCACTATTATGCAACCTTTGACGCTCACGCCTTACTTGCCTCTGATCAGGCGTCATATTTTTATAGCGCTCCCTATCATATAATTTTTTTGACTCATTTCTCTTAGGGTGGTTCATGGTGTTAGCAGAATCAGATGTAGCTACATAATAACATATTAGCATTATATTAGGAAATATAGACAGCGACATCTTACTTATATTTACAAAACATCTATTAGAATGCAACAACACCATAATCATGGAGGAACTTTATAGAAAAATAGTACCTAGGTTCTCTTTATCAATCTACATGGGTTGATAGGAATCGTTCCTATGCAACCAATTACTATTTCATCGTTATTTGTGTCTTCATTGTCTAATACAACTCCATCAGCTACAAGATAATTATTACACAATAAATAAGAGCCAAAGAATAATACACATTGATTGGATTAAATTTGATTGTTATGTCACCTCTCGATCCACCAGTGAGGGTAGTTTCTTGTTTTTTTATTTGATATTTTTCACGGCATTTCCTATTTATTTCATTCTTTTGTTCCGCATACCGTGCTCTTTCCCTTTCTCGTTTGCATTGCTTAGCATCGTCAGCTTGTGTCTGTGAATTGGATACACTCTCACAACCTGGTCCATTATAGGTATCATGGATCAATACATAATGAATGCAAATTATTATTGGTCTAAAGTAAATTCATATCCATATGTACATCAGCAGTTACTTGAATTGGTGGTGTTTGTCAAGTTTCCTAATGAAGTGCGACCATCGTTATTTTCCACTAGATCCATGTAGAAGATATTGGCTAAAAAAGTTTATAAAGAAGATATAGGTTAGCCTAAATAAGTTCACACAAACCTGTAGCAGCACATAAGCCGAACGAGGAAAGATACAAAAAAAACATGTGCTGAACACGTCAATATTGTTGTAATACTCCTCCAATCTTCAAAGATAAGTGAGACCATAGAATATCTGTCCTTTTATTTTGCATAAAGAAAAATCAGTAGGTATCATGTTTTTTGTTCTTGTATAAAGAGTACCTTATGGGAAGGACACAACTCGCTACTTGTTATCTCCTCAAAAAATTAGGAGGGATTGATTTACCTAGTCTAATTAATAAATTTATCTAAGATGAAAGAGGTGACAATATCATGCTTCCTTCTATCTAAATGCCCGTGCGTTACAACAGAAAAATATAATACTATGATAACATATGTACGAGCATGTGTTCTACTGTTACATAAAAAAGATATTGCAACGTGATGTTTATAGAACATTAATATTACATATATCTTCAAGAAAGATAGATAATTAAAATAGTTCGACCAAGAGAGCGTGCTTTGCACAGACACCAAACTACAGTGGGTCACCAATCAAAAAATGGTCCATAAAATTTTCAAGTCTAAGATGCGGTGTTTTACTTCTTACCGCTGAAGCTCCTTCAGCTAATACCCACCATAACACAAACAACAAAAGAAATCCCATAAGAAAAAACAATGATTTATAGGTGTAGCTCTTTGGGCTAATATATTGCCTGCCCATGGATAGTAATGAACCAACGACGGGTAGAATAGACCCTCTCGTCCACCACTTACATAAATAGCTTGCAAAAAATATCTGAATGTGTGAGCCTACATTGTACATGTTAATTCAATCCAAGGTTATACAATTTAACTAAATCTGATGATAATGGCTTCTAGTTAATAATAATACTGAGAAGTACAAAGTCAAACTGATATGCAAGTTACAAAAGCAAGTTATAGTTTGCCAAACTTGGATGTCAAATTGATATGGCAAGTTATAGAAGCTCTCGACATGGGAATATCAGCTCACTCTGTGCAGTTGTTAATTTTTAATCATCCAAAGATCAAGTTAAAATCTGAGGTATAAATTGGACAGCTACCCAGTTTATGTGCTCCTTCATAAACAAAAAGGAACATGTCAAATTAATATTCTTGATTAGCTATCATATTATTGTTCATATCATAAAAAAGTGGTCATTAGCCTTCACACACAAAACTACAAGACAATCACTCTAACCATGTTTGGGCTCACAGCACAATTACCATACATGAACAAGAAACTAAAGAAAATAGCAAGGGCGTGAAAATTAAAGCACATGATAAGCAGTATTCAATTAAATAGGAGATGCAATCAAGCAATATTAGGCAAGTAGATGGACTATCAATGGTATTAATTGCCTAATATATGGATTTTTCAATGGCAAAAGAATTATTGATTCACTTAAACCCGTACTCTGCAGATATATATGGTTTTAAAGTAGCCCAGTTAGCTTCAGGTTCAGTCTTTTTTTAGCTATTTGTTTTTCAGTTTGTTATTCAATTTGTTTTTTTTTTGTTTTTCAGTTTGTTATTCAATTTGTTTTTCAGATTCCTGACTGCATATTTAGAGATGACTGAAACCTAAAGTTGTCAACATAATTAGTTCAGAGACTTATCTGCATATTTAGTTCTAAGTTCGGCAATCATGTTTGCAGGTTCTAGCAACAAGAAAAGAAAGTTCTATCCTGATGATCTAAAGATCGCTATTTACCTACAATTGTTAGCAAAAACATATCCTCCTATTCTTCGCCGTGGAGTACTATGTAACACCTGAATCAACAACCTCAATCTAATGACACATTACCATGTGTGACCATATGAACTACTACATGATCTAACTATCAACCAAAGCAGAGCAAGCAGGCCCCATTAACATGACATTGCTTTTCTCTGGTTGGACATCAGGTTCACCATCAAACTCACCAAATTTGCTTATTTCTGAATTTTATTTGTATGAACTCTAATATGATTTTTCAACAATTACCAATTTATTGATGCCGTAATGTTTAAACCCAAAACATCATATAAAATTTTCGAAGATGAGTATCACATGCGTATTGGCATTGATACCTTGTAATGGGTTGAAGCACACACACAAATACCCCAAATTAAGTGCATTATGTCAGTATCTCAAATTTAGGTGCATTATAGTCAGGCCACGCCGCAACACCAGCAGCTTGCCATCTTGTGGCAGTGCCGCAGCAGGTCAACCATCGTGCAGCTCCAATAACTTGTAAAGCAGGAGAAGGGTGAGGGGATCCCAGTTCCCAGAAGAAGGTGACTCACCTGGTCGAGATCCGAACTGAAGAGAAGGTTGGCGGCGGTGCCCTGTAGCTCGTCGTGCGCTGCCGCCAGCCGACTAGTGGATAGGGCCGAGCGCCGCTGGCCGGGGAAGAGGGCCGAGCGCCGCAAGTAGAGGAGCTACAACCATGCTGCCCGCGCCGCCCGCGCCCGTTGGACGGATTCGTGAGGAAGTGCCTTACCGCTCCGCTTGCCCTCACTGTGCCACGCGCCGCTGCCGTGGTGAGGTGACCGAGTTCCTATGGTCGGGGAAGGGGGCCGAGTGCTGCTGGTGGAGGAGCTGTGCCCGTGCCGCCGCGCCGTACGCGGCACATCGCCCGTGCCGCCTTGCACTTGCTGGCCACGCCCGCGCCCGTCGGTCAGAGACGTGAGAAAGAGCCACGACGCCTTGCCCTTGCTGCCTCTGCCGTCGGGATGCCGCGCCGCCTCTGCCGCCGTGACGCCGCTATGCTGGGAAGGTGGCCTCACGGAGCAAACGGCGCTGGCGTTCTCCGGATGCTGGCAGCTGCCGCGGCTCGCCGCCGTCGCTCCGTGTCGTGAGTTAGAGCCGTGCCGGTATCGATGGGTCCTTGCTGCCGTTGGGCCGATGAACCGCGAGGAGGTGGAGGCGGCGTCGTCGCACCTCGAGGCAGAGGAGGCGGTGTCACTGAGGAGGAGATCGTGAGAGGGATTGTTGTTTCCTTTTCTATGGTGCTGACGCATCGCGGTGGAAGCGGGCGGGCAACGCAGGGACCGCGCGGATTGTTTCGTCTGCCAGTGAACAATTAGTCTATAAACTTTTTAATTGTATATATAGAGACTTATGTATAAATACGAACTTTTATAACCGTACCGAGGAAAAAGCCTCCGTAAACACAGTCTCCAGCTTCCATTTCCATAAATCGAAACGCCGCCCTCATCGTGCGCATGTCTCTCTGCCCCGGTGGCCCCACCCCCCACCGAACAAATGCCCACCTACTATCTCGAATCTTAAAGCAAAACCGACGGCCCCCGCTGCCATCCCCAATTCGCTAACGGAAGAGAAGAGTGGAAAGCAAACAAGCCCCAGCGGAGCGGAGGCCGAACCATCACCAAACCCGAGCCCCGACCTCCCACCTCGCCGTCGCCGGCGATCAGCCGCCGCCGCCGCACTAATCCCTGCCTTGTCCTTATCACAAACCCGCGGCGCTGGAGCTCTGATGCTTCCCACCCCATGGCCTTCCACATTCCCTTCCCCCGCCACTGGCTTCCTTCTCCTCCTCCTTGCCCTCCTCGCCGTCGCATCGGGGGCCCCAGGCCCTAGTCTAGGAGGTTTCGATCGGGGGGAGCCCCCCGGCGCGGACGAATACTCGATCCTTACGTTCCACGACTACACGCCGCCCCCGCCCCCCGCGCTGCCGCCACCGCCGGCGGCCCCGGCGGCGACCTGCGCCGGGGACCTCCGCGGCGTGGGAGACCTTGACACCCAGTGCGTGGTCCATGAGTCGGTGAAGCTGGGAGGCGGGGTGTTCATCAGCGGCAGCGGCAGCCTCGTAATCCTCGACGGCGTCGCGGTCACCTGCGAGCGGCCCGGGTGCGTCGTCTCTGCCAACCTCTCCGGTGATCTCCTACTCGGGAACAGGGCCCGCGTCGTGGCCGGGTGGGTCTCCCTCGCAGCGGCCAACATCACGCTCGGCGACGACGCAGCTATCGACACCACCGCGCTCGGCGGTGACCCGCCCGACCAGACCAGTGGTGTACCCACCGGGACGTATGGGGATGGCGGTGGACATGGCGGCCGTGGCGCCAGCTGCTTTGTTAAGAAGGGGCAGGCGCAGGAGGACTCATGGGGCGGTGATTCCTACGCTTGGTCTGCACTGAAGACTCCAAATAACTATGGGAGCAAAGGGGGATCCACTACCGTCGAGAAGGACTATGGTGGTGGGGGTGGCGGTGTCGTGTGGTTATTCGCTGACGAGATTGTGATGAATGGAACAGTTCTTGCTGATGGTGGAGACGGTGGCACCAAGGGTGGGGGTGGCTCTGGGGGGAGCATCTATCTGAAGGCTTCCACAATGTGGGTATATATTGCATTGGTTTCATGGCACATTTCTCACTTCTTATTACTTCCTACTACTAGTTCCTATTCCGTTTTGAGCTGTTAACTAGACATTTGAGCTAGTTGATTTGATGGAAGAATGAAATGTCATTGCAATGAAAAATGAAGAGAGCTATACTAGGTTCTGTCCTTTCTGGGCTCAATCGGGATTTCAAGCAGAGACAGTTTGTGTAAAGCTGTATAACATATCGTTTGCAGTGTGGTCATTTAGTACAAATACATAAAGGAAACTTGCTTGAGGTTTTTGGATGGTAAAGATTTGAAGTTTATGTTCTGCTTACAGTACTTCATTGATAAACATAAGTAGCATATGGAATATCATGTTTTCGTAGTGAAAATAAACAATCTCACATTGTGTTTTTTCTAGTGGCACAGTTAGACTGATTTTATAATGCTGATAATTCATAAACTTGACTCAGATTTAAACTCAGCATGCACTCAAAAACAATGCATGGCAATGGGTGCTATACAAGTAGTGCTGAATCAAGACATGACCACCATTTGTTTGTCATCATCATATAAATAATAGCCACTGTACTCCCATCAGTTGAATTGTTTGGTGTGCTGAAGGTAGTCGCACCTTTTTTTGAGTAATTATTTGGCAATGTAACATGGTCATGACTAAGTTGATGTTAACCCTAAGTACTTTTTAGGAAATCAGAGGTAGCTTGACATGAATGAAACAATTGATACACTAGAGAACAGTGAGCTAGTCTGCTGACAACCTAATCTTCTAGTACATTGTTGATAGTAAGTAGAGGCCCAATACATTTGTATCTCTGTATCAGGTCTGGTATAGCAACAAAATTGCTTTTCTGGTTGAAATAGAAGGGGTAGAATGATAATTTGAGTCAGTTTATGATGGATGGAGAATTAGTGTTGTTGCAATCCTTTTTTCGACATTTCTTCCCTTGCAGTTTGACATTTGAACTCATGTCCTTCCATAGCCTGAATGTTTCTACGTTCTGATGTAGACTTCTTTTCTGGTTCTTATTATTAAAATGATATGCGGTTCACCTGTGTATCTTGACAAGGAATCTATTTTTGGTTAAATTCATTTCCTAAAGATTGTACATAGTCTCTCCCTTTCTGATACCTTATTTGAACCAGGCGAGGAGGTGGCAAAATAAGTGCTTGTGGAGGCAATGGTTTAGCTGGTGGAGGTGGAGGACGTGTTTCCATCGATGTTTTCAGTAGGCATGATGATGCACAAATTTTTGTTCATGGTAATTTACCTGGTTTTCTTTTGCGTCAGTGACTGCATATTTTTCAAATGGGTTACCTGTGTTTAGTTCGAAGGGTGGGCCTGGTGCAAGCGGTAGAGTCTTACCGTCTGTGACCGGAAGGTCCCGGGTTCGAGTCGCGGTCTCCTCACATTGCACAGGCGAGGGTAAGGCTTGCCACTAACACCCTTCCTCAGACCCCGCATAGAGCGGGAGCTCTCTGCACTGGGTACGGTTACCTGTGTTTAGTTCATTGTAGTGAAGTTATTGACCCATTTATCTGCTACTGCTCTCCTTACCTCATACATTCTTACTTCCGATCTATTATTCTATATACAAGGTCTATTAATTCATGAGATTGTGCTAAGTATCTTTAGTCCGGTATACCTATAGTAGCTGGTTGATGGACAGTACAGGGTCTGTTCAAGCTTCTTGACCTAATAATTTGAGTGTTTAATTTTTCCCTTTTTTCGTGATCTACTATTACTGTTATTATGGTTACCAATAACACCCTTTTACTTTTCTTATCCTCCTTTTTGGTGGCTCTTGTTGGGTTTCATCAGTAGCCAATACCAAGTTTTTTTTTTGGGACTAATAGGCTTTGTTGTTGTTCGTGTACAGGGGGGAAGAGTTCAGGATGCTCAGACAATGCTGGAGCAGCTGGAACACTTTATGAAGCAGTACCTAAGAGTATTACTGTTAGCAACAATAACTTGAGCACACAAACTGATACAGTTTTTCTAGATCCCCCATATGAGCCACTCTGGACAAATGTTTTTATCAGAAATCGTGCCAAAGTTTCTCTTCCCTTACGCTGGAGCCGTATTCAGGTCTGTGGCTGAATTCTTTATTGATAGTGTAGCCATACAATTTTGTTTCAAGCATTGCACTTGTTTTGTTTTCTGGAGATGAACTCACAGAAAAGTCACAAAATATTTTTTTCAGGAAGGTGTTAGCTTTGTTTCTCTTTGTGTCTTTCTTACATAGATAGGGGGAGTGCTGTTATTCTGGGGCTTGTCTGTACTTTCTGTTAACATTTTAGGCCATAGCCATACATAGACCCTCCAGTCACAAATCACAAAAAAATGGCATGCTAGGCATGCACATTATCCCCCCAAAACCCATAACTCTGATCATTGTTTTCTACTAAAATATATGTTTAGAACAAAAGAAAAGAATGATATTTTGAGAGTCTTTTGTGAGACTTACAAAATCTATAAGATATAGTTATATACCATTTTCATTTGACAGATCTAAATACATATTAGGCTCCGTTTGGATGTTGGCAATGGAATTGGGTCAACGGAATTGAGTTTCCAAATCAATGAGACGCTGGAATGGTATTCGACTGTGGTTCCGTTTCCACGCGTTTGGGTGTATGTAAATTGTTCCTTGGAAATCAGAACCCACATCCGTCCCTCTTCTTCCCCTTGGCCGGCGAGGCCCTCCACACCCCGGAGACCCCGCCCGCTCCACGCACCAGCAACCCCGCACTATTCTGCTCTGGCGACCCCGCCCCTGTTCTGCGCACCGGCCACCCGCTGCATGTGCAGGTGACCCTGACCCCTCCACGCGTCGGTCCTCCACCCGCGGCGCACGACGGCGACCCCGCCCTGCTCCGCACTGGTGACCTCCATGGCAGCGAGGGCGGAGGGGAGGTGCTCGCCTTCCTTCTGGGGTAACCAACCTGGGAGGACACCGGTGGCGGTGCGCGGAGACGGGGCACGAGCTGCTGGAGCGGGAGAAGGAGCCGGTGCCGGAGTGAGAGCGGGAGAAGCTGCTGGTCCTGCGCCTGCCGCCTCGCGCGCAAGAAGCCACCGCTCAACAATTCTAGCCAAAACCAAGCCTCACAGGTCCGTATTAGTGGCTGCTTGTTTTGTGTGCCGAGAATACCGTTTAGAATTGGGAGTCAAATTCCAAGATCCAATTCCAAAACATCCAAACCCGTGGTATTGAAGATATACGATTCCAATTCCTCAATTCCTTGCTGAATGCCAACATCCAAACGGGGTGTTAAGATATTGTAGGTCAAACTTTTGACTGCATGCTCTCCAAAGGGTCACTTTTTGTGGCTGGAGGGACTAGGGAGTACATCTGCATGAGTTAGTGCTGCATATATAACAGGTAGATAATGCACATTGTCATTGCCAGCTGGTGTGCTTGCTTTTTTTTGAGATCGATAGAGTACTACCAGTTGTTAGTGTGGTATAAGTAGTCTGAAATTAATTCTGAATCTGTAGATTTTTAGTTTATTTCACTAAAAGTTTCCTCCCTTCTACTATCATTTTCTTAAATGCTTCCTATTTTCAGGCTCAAGGACAGATTCTTTTAGCTGGTGCTACTCTAACTTTTGGCCTGACACATTATCCATATTCAGAATTTGAGCTGTTGGCTGAGGAACTTCTTATGAGTGATTCCACAATCAAGGTTCTTTTTTGCTTTTGATTTCCTGTCATTTTCTGCACTTTTGGCTATATAACATTTTGTATGTTGTATGGATACCACTCCTTTTTTCAATCAAATTCAGGTCTTTGGTGCTTTACGAATGTCGGTAAAGATGCTCCTTATGTGGAACTCAAGAATGACTATTGATGGTGGCCGAGAATTAGGTGTGGGGACTTCATTATTAGAAGGTAGCAATTTGATAGTTCTGAAGGTATGTAGACAACTGTAACGCATGCTACATCCTTTTTCTGTCCGCCTTTACTCTACATGATATTTTTTTTCACATGCTTTTTCAGGAAGCGTCTGTGATACATTCAAATGCTAATCTAGGGATTCATGGTCAAGGAGTTCTAAATTTATCTGGTCAAGGAGATACAATAGAGGCACAGCGCCTTATTTTATCACTGTTTTACAACATATTGGTACATCAAAATGCTTTTCTGTTTTGTTTGTCCACAATCCATGTGAAATTATTCTATCTGTATCGTATTGCATGCCTGTTGTGCCTTTCTTAGCACATTCCTATTGGTTGCGGACAGGTTGGACAATCTTTTATATCTTAAATTCCCAAATAAAATTAGGCCTGTTATTTGGAACTTGATCACTCGTTGGCATTTTTTTACAGGATTTGGCTGTTTTGTTTTTATTCTTTGCTCTGCTATTTACTTCTCTAAGTTAAGATGCTGAATTTAGATGGTTCAAAGTTTAAAAGCCTCTTGAGATGATCATGTTGCTTTCCATAACTGAAGCAATCAAAATTCTATTTCTTGCTTTCCTTGGAGGCTGCGTGCTAGTATAGCCATAATATGGGAAATATGTTGTGATAGGTCTTTGACTGGTCCAGTTCAATATTTCATTGTTGCAGTTAGACTGATATTTTTAGCCATTCGAAGAACATTATAATAATTGATAAGTAATTCTTTTCTTTCAGGTTGGACCTGGAGCTGTTCTAAGGGGCCCACTTATAAATGGAAGTCGTGACGAGATGTAACTTATCACCTTCAGATTTTGTGTTAAATACTCTCTTTTTTATTGTTTTTCTCATTGGTGAATGATTAATGAGATTTTGTGGCAACACCAGGGCCCCAAAACTGAACTGTGAAGATGAGAGTTGCCCTATGGAAATCTTTCATCCACCTGAGGATTGCAACTTGAACTCTTCATTGTCTTTTACTTTACAGGTGTACTATTAATTCTCCTAAGTTAGTAAATTTCCTCATGTTGTGATATTCTATCTATTTCTTTTAAAATAAAATGCATTTGCAGTGCTTAAACTTGTCCCATGATGTCGTCTAGGTCTCTAAACTTGACAGGCAAGTTCATGTTGATTAGGAAGATTTTGACCTTGAGTGCTTCATTAACAAGTTTAGGGACTCAAATATACATTTTAAAGCCTAATTTGACAGCGCTCTCAGCTCCACATAACATCATGAGTTTGTTTGCTAAAAAATAGAGTGATTCAAATCTCTGTTTTTTCATGTAAAATGAAAACAAACATGGTTTGCCCAAACACCCTCGATGCTCCCCGGCTAAAGCTCCATGGATTCTTGGAGCTAGTTCAGCTTCAATAATTGTTGGAGCTGAAGCTCTGCCAAACAGGGGGTTTAGGGACTTAGATGGCACCATGCAATAAGTTCAATTTGCTGGTACATTTTGCTCTGTATATTATTACCTTGATTACCTTTTAGTTTTACTTGTAACCCATGGTGGCTTTTGTAATGCAGATATGCCGCGTTGAAGATATTGATGTTTCTGGCCTTGTGCAAGGAACTGTCATTAATTTTAACAGAGCGAGAAGTATCACTGTGCAGACTTCTGGGACCATAAGTGCAACTGGACTAGGTATGATCATTTCTTTTTACGGAAGAACTGTGAGGGAGGTCCTCACAGCAATAAGATAAATTTAAATAACCCAAAAGAGGGAGGAGAGCACATACAAAAAGGAAAGTAAGACGAGGAAAGAAGAAAGTTTACTATCATGTTTTGAGGCCACTGGCCACAAGCCGCATGGCAGTTCTGTTATAGACAAGTTTTGGAATAGTCCCATTATCAGATTTCAGTTACTTGGTCAGGGTATCACAGTCTGCTTACTTATTTTAGTTTTGACTTTTGAGTCTGTACTGCTGAACTACGGGCCTTGAATTGGAGGATGCATATCTATTCTCTTTGAACTTTGTTATGCTATATCTAATTAGATTAGGCACTTTGAGTAACTACATTGGCTGGCCTTTTAAACCTCAGACCAATAAAATATCTTAAAATTCTTAAGGTTGTACGAAACTGTCCTTTTTTTTTGCTTGTATTGCTTTCAGTTTACTGAATGGAACATTGATTATTTGGTTAATACTTCATAAATTTGTATCAAAGTATGCATGATCCAAAATTTACAGCAATGCACTGTAATATTTCCACTGATCTCATTGTTAATGTGTTCGTTTTTTGTAGTCTTGTAAGGTTTTAAAGATTTTCATTCATACAAATTTATTGCTATGAATAACACTTATATTGAATTGTACCGGGGGGGGGGGGGGGGGGGGGGAGCGGCCATTTAAACGGGATAAATGGCCGATTAAATGGTATTAAAATGGGATAAACGACAGAGTCTACAGTCACATTTGAAAAAAAATTCTGTGTCGTACATACAAAATCTCGGAAATATAGTGCCACCTAGACAAATTTCCCTTTTCTTTTTGTTAATGTGTCTGTTTTCGCTAATCTTGTAGCTTTAAAGAGTTTGGTGATACTATTGCTGATTATATTGCTGTGAGTAGTGACTGCATTGAAAGGTAACTCCATGGGGAAAATACATAGCGACACTAGGAATAGGGAAGGGCTCTAATGGGAAGGGGGAAGTGACTCCTTAATGTATGTATTCCCATCAACAACATCAAAGCTAAGTCCCAAACAAGTTGGGGTAGGCTAGAGTTGAAACCCAGCAGAAGCAATCAAGGTTCAGGCACGTGAATAGTTGTTTTCCAAGCACTCCTATCTAAGGCTAAGTCTTTGGGTATATTCCATCCTTTCAAGTCTCCTTTTATTACTTCTACCCAAGTCAACTTCGATCTTCCTCTGCCTCTTTTCACGTTACTATCCTGGCTTAGGATTCCACTACGCACCGGTGCCTCTGGAGGTCTTCGTTGGACATGTCCAAACCATCTCAACCGGTGTTGGGCAAGCTTTTCTTCAATTGGTGCTACCCATAATCTATCACGTATATCATCGTTCCGAACTCGATCCCTTCTTGTATGACCGCAAATCCAACGCAACATACGCATTTCCGCGACACTTATCTGTTGAACATGTCGTCTTTTCGTAGGCTAACATTCTGCACCATACAACATAGCAGGTCTAATCGCCGTCCTATAAAATTTGCCTTTTAGCTTCTGTGGTACCATTTTGTCACATAGGACACCAGATGCTTGGCGCCACTTCATCCACACTGCTTTGATTCTATGGCTAACATCTTCATCAATATCCCTATCTCTCTGTAGCATTGATCATAAATATCGAAAGGTATCCTTCCTAGACATTACTTGACCATCCAAACTAGCTTCCTCCTCCTGAGTAGTAGTGCCGAAATCACATCTCATATACTTAGTTTTAGTTCTACTGAGTCTAAAACCTTTGGACTCCAAAGTCTCCCGCCATAACTCCAGTTTCTGATTCAATCTTGTCCGGCTTTCATCAACTAGCACTACATCGTCCGCGAAAAGCATACACGAAGGGATGTCCCCTTGTATGTCTCTTGTGACCTCATCCATCACTAAGGCAAACAGATAAGGGCTCAAAGCTGACCGTTGATGTAGTCCTATCCTAATCGGGAAGTCATCCATGTCTCCATCACTTGTTCGAACACTAGTCACAAAATTGTTGTACATGTCCTTAATGAGCCTGACGTATTTCGTTGGGACTTTATGTTTGTCCAAAACCCACCACACAACATTCCTTGGTATTTTATCATAAGCCTTCTCCAAGTCAATAAAAATCATGTGTAGATCCTTCTTCTCTCTATACCGCTCCATAACTTGTCTTATTAAGAAAATGGCTTTCATGGTTGATCTTCCGGGTATGAAACCAAATTGGTTCATAGAGACCCACGTTATTGCTCTCAAGCGATGTTCGATAACTCTCTCTCATAGCTTTAAGTTTGGGACTTAAAGGCTTTGTTGTTGTTGTTGTCGGTACCAATATACTTTTCCTTTACTCGTCAGGCATCTTGTTCGATCGAAAAATATGGTTGACCAGCTTGGTTAGCCATACTATAGATATGTCCCCGAGGCATATCCACACCTCGATTGAGATACCATCCGGTCCCATCGCCTTACCTCCTTTCATCATTTTCAACGCCTCTCTGACCTCATATTCTTGGATTCTCCGCACAAAGCGCCTATTGGTGTCATCAAAAGAGTCATTCAACTGAAAGGTTGTGTCCGTATTCTCACCATTGAACAATTTGTCAAAATACTCTTGCCATCGATGTCGGATCTCATCCTCCTTCACCAAGAGATGCTCCGTTTCATCCTTAATGCACTTAACTTGGTTGAAGTCCCTTGTCTCTCTCATGAACCCTAGTCATCCTATAAATGTTTTTCTCTCATTCCTTCGTACTCAAATGTTGGTAAAGATCCTCGTACGCTCTACTCTTTGCCACACTTACAGCTCGCTTTGCAGTCTTCTTTGTCACCTTGTACTTCTCTATGCTGTCCACACTCTTGTCATGGTACAAGCGTCTATAGCATTCTTTCTTCTCCTTACTAGCCCTTTGGACTTCCTCGTTTTACCACCAAGTATCTTTAGCCTCGCCTCCACTTCCTTTGGTTACTCCACACACCTCTGATGCCACCTTCCGAATGTTGGATGACATCTTCTCCCACATGTTTATGTCCTCTTCTTCCTTCCAAGAGTCCTCTTTGATTACTCTTTCCCTGAATACCTCTGACGTCTTCCCTTTTAGTTTTCACCACCTTGTTCTTTCAATCTTAGCTTGTTTATCCCTATGGGCACGCACCTGAAAACGAAAGTCTGCCACCAAAAGCTTATGTTGAGAAACAACATACTCCCCTGATATCACCTTGCAACCCAAGCATGCTCGTTTGTTCTTTCTTCTTGCGAGGACAAAGTCAATCTGGCTAGAGTGTTGTCCGCTACTGAAGGTCACTAGATGAGATTCTCTCTTTCTAAAGAAAGTGTTGGTTATCATCAGGTCAAAAGCTACCGCGAAGTCCAGAACTTCCTCTCCCTCCTGTTTCCTACTACCATACGCAAAACCTCCATAAACTGCCTCGAAACCTACGCTTGTAGTACCTACATGCCCATTAAGATCTCCTATAAAAAGCTTCTCACTACTAGGTACAGCTCTAATCAGGCCATCTAAGTCTTCCTAGAACTGTCTCTTAGCACTCTCGTCGAGGCCTACTTGGGGGGCATACGCACTAATTACATTCAAGACATATCACTAACGACAAGCTTGACTAAGATAATCCTATCTCCTTGCTTTCTCACTCCCACCACACCATTCTTGAGGCTCTTATCAATCAAAACTCCTACTCCATTTCTATTCGCGACTGTCCCTGTGTACCAAAACTTGAAACCTATATTGTCCACCTCCTTCGCCTTTTGACCCTTCCATTTAGTCTCTTGAACGCATAATATATTTACACGCCTCTGATGGATAAGTCTCATGTGTAGCTGGTCTTTGTGGGGCTATGATGCTCACATGGTCATGGTCCTTGTGGCTGTTTTTCTGTTTTTAGGACAGCATCTTAGACTAGAGGACAGCATCTTAGAGGACAGCATCTTAGCTAGGACAGCATATTAGCATCTTAGACTAGCATCTTAAACTAGCATCTTGGCATATGCTTGGCTGGCTAGCAGCCTATAAATATGTAACCCCAACCCCTTGGGTGGGTATGGCATTTGTGTGAGCTTGTGTGAGAAATAGACAAGAAAATTGCTCCAACTCCTAGTGTCATCCTCTCTCGATGAGAGTAAGAATTCTCCTACTGCCAAGAGTGAGAATTCAGCGACTAACAACTGGTATCAGAGCCGTATTATCCTGTAGCCTGAGCATCTCTTGCTCATCTTCTCTCCCAGCCCCACAACAGCCCCAGTTGTTGGCAGCAGCAGCTCCTCCGGCCGCTCCTGTTCACTCCTCTCCCAGCTCGTCTGAAGCAGCCCTCTCCCCATGCAGCAGCCCCCCGGTAGCGCGTCATGTCCGCAGAGCAGTCTCAGCGCTCGGTCGCCTCGAGCACGCAGCGTCGGCAGGAGGCCGAACTTGCCGCGGCAGAGGAACGCGAGCGAGCGGCGGCAGAGACCGCTGCGGCGGCGGCAAGGGCGTCGAGGCTAGCAGCGGCGGAGCTGGCAGCAGCCAGAGCGGAGGCGGAAGCAGCGGCGGCGGCGAATGCAGCGCGTGCGGCGGCGGCGGAGGTCGAGGCTCTGCGCGGCAGCATCGGCAGCTCCATTTCCGCTGACGACACCGCCGACGCGGACCTCGAGCTGCTAGAGAGGGAGGCAGCGCGAGCGCGGGCGGCGCAGTGGACAGCCGCGCACGTCCACGAGCGTGGCGGCAGCCCAGACAGGCGCGGACGCGCTGGCGGCGCTCCTGGAGGAGGCGCGCACGGCGGTGGCGCTCCTGGGGCAGCCGCGCACGCCCACGAGCGCGGCGGCAGCCCAGACAGGCGCGGACGCGCCGGTGGCGCTCCTGGAGGAGGCGCGCACGGCAACGGTGGCGGACGGGTCAATGGAGAGCGCGGCCTTCACAGGCAGCGTGGCTCTCTCTCCCCGGATCGGTACCGACGGGTCGATGGAGAGCGCGGCCTTCACAGGCAGCATGACTCTCTCCCCGGATCGGTACCGTGGTTACCACGGGCTCCAGGCTGTTGTCAGGGACGTCGGTCCCGGCGGTGGGTGGCCTACCCTCACCAAGACCAACTACGTCGAGTGGGCTGCGGTGATGAGGGTAAAGCTCCAGGTGCGGCACATGTGGGAGGCAGTCCGGTACGGCGACGTCGACTACGACCTAGATCGACGGGCGCTGGATGCTCTCATCGCTGCAGTCCCGCCCGAGATGCAGTTCTCGCTTACCAGCAAGCGGACTGCCAAGGAGGCTTGGGACGCCATCGCTGCGGCACGCATCGGCAGCGACCGCGCCTGTAAGTCCACACTGCAGGCACTTCGCAAGGAGTGGGAGAACCTGGCCTTCAAGCCAGGTGAGGACGTTGATGACTTTGCTCTCCGTCTCAACACTCTGTTGCAGAAGATGGTGCAGTTCGGCGACGACACCTACGGTGAGGAGAGAGCTGTCGAAAAGCTCTTCCGCTGCGTCCCCGAGAAGTACAAGCAGATGGCTCGCTCGATCGAGTCGCTGCTGGATCTCTCCACGATGTCGATCGAGGAGGCGATAGGTCGCCTCAAGGTCGTCGATAGTGATGAGCCACAGTCCCTCTCGGGGCCCATCACCACTGGCGGGAAGCTCCTTCTCACTCGGGAGCAGTGGCTTGCCAGCCAGGGTGACCGGAGGAAGGGGGAGCCTTCTTCCGCGACAGGCGGCCGCAAGCGTGGCAAGCCGCGCAAGGCGCGCAGAGACGCCCAGGCCGGGGCGCGAGGACGTGCCGAGGGTGATGTCCGCGGAGGCGCCCAGGGCGGCGCCGCCGGCAGGCACAAGCCGGCACGAGACGACACCTGCCGCAACTGCGGCCAGCTTGGCCATTGGGCCAAGGACTGTCGACAGCCACGACGCGGCCAGGCCCACGTCGCACAGGCGGAGGAGGAGCCGGCTCTGTTCATGGCACATGCCAGCATCGAGCTACCTCCAGCGGCACCGGCCGCAGCGGCTCTCCTCCACCTTGACGAGCCAAAAGCACACGCCCTCCTCGGCGACAGCTCCGGCAACGACAAGACTGACGGGTGGTGCCTCGACACCGGCGCCACCCATCACATGACCGGTCGACGGGAGTTCTTCACCGAGCTTGACTCTAGCGTCCGAGGCTCCGTCAAGTTTGGGGATGCCTCTGGCGTGGAGATCAAGGGCGTCGGCTCCATCATCTTCACCGCCGTGTCTGGTGAGCACAGGCTGCTCACCGGAGTCTACTACATCCCCGCGTTGAGGAACTCCATCATCAGCTTGGGACAGCTGGATGAGAACGGTTCGCGCGTGGTGGTTGAGGACGGAGTCATGAGGATTTGGGATCGTCGCCGTCGCCTTCTTGCCAAGGTATCCAGAAGCGCAAATCGACTCTACGTCCTTAACGTGCAGGTGGCACAACCCCTCTGTCTCGCTGCTCGTCGGGACGACGAGGCGTGGCAGTGGCACGAGCGTTTCGGGCACCTTCACTTTGAGGCCCTGAAGCGGCTCAGTGCCACGGAGATGGTGCGAGGCCTGCCGTGCCTCGACCATGTGGAGCAGCTCTGCGACGTCTGCGTGTTGACGAAGCAGAGGCGACTCCCCTTTCCCCAGCGGGCGAGCTTTCGAGCCAAGGAGAGGCTCGAGCTCGTGCACGGGGACTTGTGTGGCCCGGTGACACCGGCCACACCGGGAGGACGACGCTACTTCCTGCTGCTCGTCGACGACCTCTCCCGCTACATGTGGGTGATGGTCCTCGGCAGCAAGGGAGAGGCTGCGGACGCCATCAGACGCGCGCAGGCTGCTGCGGAGGCGGAGTGCGGCCGCAAGCTGCGCGTGCTGCGCACCGACAACGGCGGCGAATTCACGGCGGCTGAATTCGCGTCGTACTGCGCTGACGAGGGCATTCAGCGCCACTACTCCGCGCCGTACAGCCCGCAGCAGAACGGCGTCGTCGAGCGGCGCAACCAGACGGTTGTGGGGATGGCTCGGGCCCTCCTCAAGCAGAGGGGGATGCCGGCTATCTTCTGGGGAGAGGCGGTGGTGACGGCCGTCTACATCCTCAACCGCTCGCCTACCAAGGCGCTCGACGGCAGGACGCCGTACGAGGCTTGGCATGGGCGCAAGCCGGCGGTCTCCCACTTGCGGGTCTTCGGCTGCCTCGCATTCGCCAAGGAGCTTGGCCACATCAGCAAGCTCGACGACAGGAGCACTCCGGGAGTGTTCATCGGCTACGCGGAGGGCTCGAAGGCCTACCGCATCCTCGACCCGAAGACACAGCGTGTGCGCACGGCGCGCGACGTTGTGTTCGACGAAGGGCGAGGATGGGCGTGGGACAAGGCAGTGGACGACGGCTCAGCTCCGACGTACGACGACTTCACTGTCGAGTACGTCCACTTCGAGGGAACTGGGGGAGTAGGCAGTTCTTCTTCGGCAAGCGCGTCTACCCCAGTCTCCGAGCCTCCACCGACCCCGGCACCTGCTACTCCGACAGCACCACGCTCTCCAGCCAGGACCTCGGCTGCGATGAGCTCTTCGCCGGCTCCACCACAGCCGGCAACGCCACGCACTCCAGCACCGACAGGCACCACTCCGGGCACGTCTACTCCACCACCAGCTCGTGTCGAGCACGGCCCGGTTGAGCTCGCTACTCCGCTCTCTCACGACGAGGAGCGCGTCGACGCGTACCACGACGGTGAGCCGTTGCGGTACCGTACGGTGGAGAACCTTCTCGGCGACCAGCCGGTGCCGGGACTGGTGCCTCACGACCTGGAGGACCTGGAGGCGCAGTTGCACCTTGCGTGTGACGACAGCGAGCCTCGGTCGTTCGCAGAGGCCGAGAGACACGCGGCATGGCGCGCCGCGATGCAGTTGGAGATGGATGCGGTTGAGAAGAACCGCACCTGGGAGCTTGCTGCCCTTCCTCGTGGTCATCGCGCGATCACCCTTAAGTGGGTGTACAAGCTGAAGAGGGATGAAGCCGGTGCCATCGTCAAGCACAAGGCTCGCTTGGTGGCACGAGGTTTCGTGCAGCAGGAGGGGGTCGACTTCGACGACGCCTTTGCTCCCGTGGCACGGATGGAGTCCGTGCGACTCCTCCTTGCGCTAGCTGCCCAGGAGGGCTGGCGTGTTCATCACATGGACGTCAAGTCGGCGTTCCTTAACGGCGACTTGAAGGAGGAGGTCTACGTGCACCAGCCGCCGGGATTTGCGATCGCCGGCAAGGAGGGCAAGGTGCTCCGCCTGCGCAAGGCCCTCTATGGCTTACGGCAGGCACCGAGGGCGTGGAATGCCAAGCTGGATTCCACGCTAAAGGGGATGGGCTTCGAGCAAAGCCCGCACGAGGCGGCCATCTACCGACGGGGCAATGGAGGTAATGCCCTGCTGGTGGGTGTCTACGTCGACGACTTGGTGATCACCGGCACCAAGGATGCGGAGGTGGCGGCATTCAAGGAAGAGATGAAGGCCACCTTCCAGATGAGTGACCTGGGGCCTCTCTCCTTCTACCTGGGAATCGAGGTACACCAGGATGACTCTGGGATCACGCTTCGACAGACCGCCTACGCCAAGCGCGTCGTTGAGCTAGCTGGGCTCACCGACTGCAACCCAGCTCTCACTCCGATGGAGGAGAGGCTGAAGCTGAGCCGCGACAGCACGACGGAGGAGGTGGACGCTACGCAGTACCGGCGTCTTGTGGGGAGCCTTCGCTACCTCGCCCACACACGGCCGGACTTGGCATTCTCCGTCGGCTACGTTAGTCGGTTCATGCAGCGACCGACGACGGAGCACCAGCAGGCTGTGAAGAGGATCATCCGCTACGTTGCGGGGACTCTCGACCACGGCCTCTACTACCCGAGGTGCCCTGGGGCGGCACACTTCGTCGGGTACAGCGACAGCGACCACGCCGGCGACATCGACACCAGCAAGAGCACGAGCGGGATCCTCTTCTTCCTCGGCAAGTGCCTCGTTAGCTGGCAGTCGGTCAAGCAGCAGGTGGTGGCCCTGTCCAGCTGCGAGGCCGAGTACATAGCGGCCTCCACCGCTTCGACTCAGGCGCTCTGGCTCGCTCGACTGCTTGGTGATCTCCTCGGCAGAGACACTAGAGCGGTGGAGCTCAGGGTGGACAGCAAGTCCGCTCTGGCCCTGGCAAAGAACCCCGTGTTCCACGAACGCAGCAAGCACATCCGGGTGAGGTACCACTTCATCAGAGGCTGTTTGGAGGAAGGGAGCATCAAGGCGAGCTACATCAACACCAAGGACCAGCTTGCGGACCTGCTCACCAAGCCCCTTGGGAGGATCAAGTTCCTTGAGCTCTGCTCCAGGACCGGGATGGTTCAACTCTCCCACAAGACGACGCACAAGACTTAGGGGGAGAATGATGGATAAGTCTCATGTGTAGCTGGTCTTTGTGGGGCTATGATGCTCACATGGTCATGGTCCTTGTGGCTGTTTTTCTGTTTTTAGGACAGCATCTTAGACTAGAGGACAGCATCTTAGAGGACAGCATCTTAGACTAGAGGACAGCATCTTAGCTAGGACAGCATATTAGCATCTTAGACTAGCATCTTAAACTAGCATCTTGGCATATGCTTGGCTGGCTAGCAGCCTATAAATATGTAACCCCAACCCCTTGGGTGGGTATGGCATTTGTGTGAGCTTGTGTGAGAAATAGACAAGAAAATTGCCCCAACTCCTAGTGTCATCCTCTCTCGATGAGAGTAAGAATTCTCCTACTGCCAAGAGTGAGAATTCAGCGACTAACAGCCTCCTAGTCACGGTATCAACTAATTCTCTTAACTTACCTGTAAGCGACCCTACATTTCAAATACCTAAACAGATCCTAGTTGGTTCGACTAGCTTCCTTACCCTTCGCACCCGTCGACTTAGATGTTAAGACCTTTGCTCATTTTTCACTACATCCGGGCGCCGATGTAGCGCGCCACTAAGGAAGCGATGACCCGATCCTTGCCCACTTGACACCATGCCCAGATCGCGACACGGCGCGCCACCAAGGGGGTGCTGACCCGGCCCTTGCCCATTTAACACCATACCCAGGTTCCGATATGGCGCGTCGCTAAGAGGGTTACGTCCCAACGGTTTTCTTTCGGGTTTCATCTCCATTAGAATGGCTAGATTTAACGTTGGCTCGCCACGCCTATCACAACCCTCATCCTTTACCAGGGCTTGAGACTTGCTATGTTGAGACAACATAGGCGGAGTTAATGTATGTATTCCCAAAGTAAAAAAATATATATATATGTAGTAGATCTTCCATGATAGCTACCTTACACCATTGCTCTGTTAAAAAAAAATCTCTTGCAACTGATAATCATGACCTGTTTATTGTTTTGCTCTGGGACGATAATGTTGTAGCAACAAATATATCTTATAATAGGCTGCCTTTCAAAAATATATCTTATAGAATGTTCCAAATGTTTAGTGTAAAAAATTAAGGATATAAGGATATTTGGCAGCAATACCATAAATATTGTTCTTATTTTGCTACTATTACTAATCTACCTTTCTTATACTGTTATACATAATTTAAATAATCTTTTTTGTGGCCCTTGGTGGTGGTGGTGCATACAAATAGCTTAGTTCATGCTTTTCTCTCTCATTCCATGGATTCAAAGCATTCAATTCTCAGTTTTTTTTTTCCGCTGGACAAAGACACGTCCAAGCTTTTGATAACTATATATTTGCGAACTATAGTAAATGTCAACAAAACTACCAATATTTTGGGCTAATAGTCACAGACCTAAGACAGTTTGTGTCCATTTTCCAAATCCAAATACACCAGGCCACCTCTATTTTGAGTTGGCTTCTCACAAAACTACTACTTCATGACTACTATTCCTCATTCATGGCCAGTCTGGCGTATTCGCTAAATTTGTCATGCTAGGCATGAATTTGTTAGGTTTGTGAATTTTCTTTCTTTTTTTTTTCTCGAACACGCAGATAACCCTTGAGAAGAAACAGTTACGTGCGCACCCTTGACAAGAAACAGAAAATGACCACAACAAGAGTGAACTCCCAAACACTACTCATTAGGGCTAGGGCAGTATGAAATTGACTCCAAATAACTAACCTTGATTTGCGGTTGTCTGATTTGAGACAAGCTGGCTTAATTCTCTATCAGTTGGCCGTGAGGGGTATTTCTCTATCAGTTGGCCATGAGGGGTATAGTGAAAAATATATATTTTATTTGAAACGGTATAATGAATAAATAATCCAGATTGAACAACCACATGTATTTGAAATCATACTGGTTGGTTTATTGGAATTTAATGCATACATGTACTGTTTTTTGGAGATTCTTTTTCTTTATTATTGACACAACTTTTGCTAGCTATTATACAATTTTAAGTTTCTTCTGTTTGCAGGTTGCCGAGGTGGAATTGGGCAAGGAAAAATGTTAAGCAGTGGGCTTAGTGGTGGAGGTGGGCATGGTGGTAAAGGGGGCGATGGCATTTATAATGGTGGTCATGCAGAGGGTGGATCTGCATATGGTCATGCTGATTTACCATGTGAACTTGGCAGTGGCAGTGGTAATGTCAGTGGATCTTCGACTGCTGGTGGTGGTATAATAGGTATCAAATATTGTATATGTATCGATGTTGCCCTCTGTTCAGTCATTGTTCCTCTTTAACAGCATTGTCCTTGTGCAAATTTTTAGTGATGGGTTCTTACGAACAATCTCTGCCAAACCTCTCCCTTTCTGGCTCAATTGAGGCAAATGGTGGTAATTTTACTGGTTTGATATCTCATGCCACAATTGGAGGACCTGGTGGTGGTTCTGGTGGTACAATTCTTCTTTTTGTGAGGACTTTACTCCTAAAGAAGGACTCTGTACTTTCTAGTGTTGGGGGAGTTGGAAGCAATGGCAGTGGTGGAGGTGGAGGGGGTCGGATTCACTTCCACTGGTCCGATATTCCCACTGGAGATGATTATATTCCTTTTGCAACCGTTAAAGGAACAATACTTGCAAGGTTTGTTTTAATTCTAATGCTTCTTGTCAGGCTGTTAGCTCTTCTCCTTTTGTTTTACAAGTTTTGAATTATGTTAAAGGCCTGTTTTTGGTGTGCGTCGTGTCTGCATGATTGTTTAGTTTTAATCCTACATGGAAATATTCAGGTTGGAACAGTACTGGCGTCTTTCATATGTATGGCACTTTTAGTATGGTTTCAATATTTATATGGTCATGAGCTAGTATTATTCACTTTTAACATAACTTTCGGTCACCTTTGGTTTGTTAGTACCAGTTGCTTTCTCCTGTTACTGCCTTTTTCACCCCTTCCACATTTTAGTATTTGCCTTTTTATCATTTCTGTTTTGGACATTTGGGTTCTATGAACTTTTTGAGTCTCTGCATTCATTGACTCCAGTTGAGAGGCTGCCTGCTCGGGCTTGAACTGGGGTGCTTGTAGGTCATGTGAGTACCTTCCAGGATTTGGTTCTCCTCTACGTTAAGACAGCCAGGGAGATGTCTTCTCCCAATGGTCAAGCTTTTTGAACCTGAACTTTTATTGTATTTGTTGTTGGATGATGCAATATGCATTGAGTGCTTTCAAACCTTATTCTTTTGGGGTGGGGGTGGGGTGTTAATGCGTAGGAAATTGCTAAATCTCTGAGCTAACCACATTTGTTTCTGCTACAGAGGAGGAGTCAGTGAAGGGCAAGGTTTCTCTGGTGAGAATGGAACCATCACAGGAAAGGATTGCCCAAAAGGTCTTTATGGAACGTTTTGCAAGGTAACTTGTGAGACATGAGATGTG
Source organism: Miscanthus floridulus (assembly GCF_019320115.1). Classification (NCBI taxonomy): domain Eukaryota; kingdom Viridiplantae; phylum Streptophyta; class Magnoliopsida; order Poales; family Poaceae; genus Miscanthus; species Miscanthus floridulus. Next base: position 38,915,022 of record NC_089595.1, read on the forward strand.
CTGCCTTAACTCTTTTGGGCCACATCACATAATGTGTTACCTGTTTTAATTTTGTTGTGTATTGAGGACGCAATTTAATGTAGTAGCTAACTTTTGGAATGGCCACAGTTTAGCAGCGACCTATTTGGTAGCTTAATAGGTTATTGTTATTATTAGTATCTCTCTTTGTTTTTACTGTTCCTTTGTGACTCTTGTTGGGTTTCATCTCTACCCCAAATGGTCTTGTTGACTAAAACACGCTTCTAGAAATGATGGGTTAGAAACTAGAAAGAGGAGGATATGCCCACTAAGGTGCACACAATCACACCCGCTGACAAAACCCCCCTGGTGATTCTGCCCGAATCGCCCGATGGCTACACCCGCGGGTGTGCTTGTGCGCAACCACTGACAAAACAAAAAATTCCCCCGCTAACAACACGAACCCCCCGGACAATTCTACCCAAATTGCTCGGGGCTCGAGGGCTACACCCATGGGTGCACTCGCACGCACCCGCTGTCAAGTCAAAAATCCCCTAGACGATTCTACCCGAATCGCCTGGGGGCTTGGGGGCTCCTATCGGGTTCATAAGCCTAGGGTCCCTTATGGACCACCTTCCCTACCAAATCTCGACCCAACAGACGATGTTGCGAATGATGCGCAACTCCTGGGCCACCTCAAAAACCTAATAATAGGCTAGGATGAAGGCCTCGCTTCCAACTCTGGCCCGCCACTCTGACCAAAAGGCCAGGACGAGGAGGAATAGTGCTCACTTCTAACCCTGGCCTGCCTCTTCGACCAGAAGGCCTGGCCAAGGAGGAACGTTGCTCGCTTCTGACTCTGACATGCTTCTCCGACCAGAAGGCCTAGCCAACTCTGCTTCTGACTTTGACCTACGTCTCCAAACTAGGGATACACTGAACCTTTGCTTACAGCTCTTCTCCAACTAGCGCAGTTAGAGCCGACTAGGACCAATCGACCAAGGATGCCCACTCGGTGAGAACCTAGGAAATAGGCAGAGCAAGTAAGGCAGGGCACTCAAGTTAAACCGCAATACCAAGGACCGTACCCTATGTACCTATAGGATAGTACCAATAGGACATGTCTGAAGGGTGCCCTACAACCTTCTAGGCATGTCAGAACCCAAGCAATGTTATGGGTGCCGACGTTTTGCCCTACAGTGTTATGGGCGCCATCAATCCCCATACTAGGCAAACATGGTAAGACCCCCACATGCCTCTGGGCATCAACAATGTTATGGGCACTCATTTGCCATACATGGTGAATGTGGTAAAAACCTCCCATATGCGTCTGACATAAACAGTGTTATGAGCGCCTACCATCATCTTGTACCCAATGCGCATGGGCAAAAAGACTTAGTATCATATGTACTCTCTCTCTCTCTTGTAAGGTTGTCCCCTTCATCTATAAAAGGGGATGCGCTCTCTCCTGATACACGATGATTCGACGGATCAACTCTCAAACGATTTAGCCACCAGCAGATCGAACAACCTATGAGATGATCAATCACACAGATACACAGAGCACACGCTTGAATACTTAGCACACGTAGGAGCTCCCATCACTCTCGGCCCTTCAGTTCAGAGTCCGACCGGGCCTAGTGCACCCCCAGTTTTCTTCGTCTCATTTGTAACCCCACAACAAACTTTGAGCACCTGGGCCTAGGAATAAAGTCACCGACTGACTCAAACTCGACGTAGGGCACATTGCCTGAACCAATATAAACCTTGTGTTATTGAGTGCTAGGCCACATCCAATCACAACATATAGCAAAACTACAAATATTTATGTGTTGGTCACTTTCTGCACCAACAAATGGTGTTGCCCAAAGGTGTTACACGGACACTTTTTGTAGCACTTTCTAGAGTCTTGCACTTGTTGGCCCCTGAAACTGACCTTGACGGGGGCACTCACTTAGGCTGGGCATCAGCCTATGGTGCCTTCGTCCTAGCCGTGGACCACATGCTTGTGCCTCCGCTTGCCCTACTATGAAGTGGAGGTGTTTTTAGGTGTTGGGTTGACGGGCTATGGAATCTCCCCTAGGTTGAAGGTGGAGTTGGAGCCGGTATACAGAGTGAGCTCTCTGTTGGCCATGGCTCACTAGGATGCTTTGGATCAATGCTAAGTGTAAAGGGAAGGAATGCCTTTGGTGTGGAATAGGAAGAGGTTTTAGGGTCCTTTATATAGGCTTAGGTATAGTGCAAGGGAAAGATATTTCAGTGCTAAACCCTAGATGATCACGATGTACTTGGTCCAAAGAAGCTATCCTAGCAGACAACATGTGAGGGGAGCTAGGAGAGGGGGCGGCCACTCCCAAGGGTCGCCCGCCCCATGAGGTGCACTGCCCTGATCGCGCTTCCTTCTAGATGTTCTTACAAGTATGAATATCTTATCCCTATGGTGTTCTATTTTTATCCTCAAGTTTTAAACACATTTGACAATTTTATATGTTATTTTATTAAATAAGACATGCATAAAGTATTATTTTCACATAGTGTATGATTGTGAATGAGAAGTGTATGCGAGTAACATTGTTCAATGCAAGACATGTTAGAGATATTTGAATTTTCATAGATTTGCAATGAATTCATCAATAGGGATTAAGTTTATTTCATCAATTTCTTGATTTATATCATGAGAAGGTTCTAAGAAACTTTCAATCTTTGATCATTAACTTTAAAAGTGTTACAGTCATTGTCTTGAATGGTGATCATGTTGTGCATTGATGAGTTAACAACGATGAATGGTCCTTCCCATTTGCTATGTAGCTTACCTTTACTGAAGAGCTTGACTCAGGGGTTGAATAGTAAGACCTTGTCTCCCTCCTTGAATTCTTTCTATTGGATTTGGCGGTTGTGCCATCTCTTGGTTCTTTCTTTGTAAAGTCTAGCACTATGGTAGGCTTCTCACGCCATTCTTCTAGATCAGAGATTTGCTTTTGTTAGTTCTTGCCAGCTAGCCTTACATCCATGTTCTAGTTCTTGATTGCCCAGTAAGCTCGGTGTTTGAGCTCAATTGGTAAGTGGTAGCTTTTTCCATAGAGGAGCTGGAACGACGACATGCCAATGGGGGTTTCTGTAGGATATTTTTGATTTGTTTATTTGAAGTTTCTGCTTGGCCACTGGTTTGTGGATGATATGGGGTGGCGATGTTGTGCTTGGCCCTAAGCTCTCTTAGGAAGTCTCTGAAAGTTCTATCGATGAAGTGAGATCTCCCATCACTTATCACCATTCTTGGTATTCCAAAGCGAGGGAAGATCACTTCATGGAATGTCCTTTGGGCATGCTTGGCATTAGCTGCTCTGCATGGCAATGCTTCCACCCATTTTGACATGTAGTCAATGGCGACGAGGATGTACTCACAATCTTGGGACTTTTGGAGTGGCTCTATGAAGTCAATGCCCCACACATCAAATATTTTTATTTGAAGGTTGTAGTGGAGGGGCATTACATTGCGAGAAGTGATGCCACCTTGCAGCTAACATTTCCAACACCTTTGGATAAACTCTTTGGTGTCTTCGTACATCATTGGCCAGAAGAATCCTCATTGCCAAATTTTGGCTTGAGTGCGGAATGCTCCGTAGTGGCCTCCGTACGGAGCGGCATGGCACTTTTTGATGATTTGTATCCCCTCTATCTTGGGCATGCACCTTCTTAGCAAGCCATTAGAACATATCCTGTAGAGGTATGGGTCATCCCAAAGGTGACATCTACTTTTAGCTTGAAGCTTCTTCTTGTTCTCGCCCGATGGTACGTACCCTGAAACCATGAAATTCACAATGTTCGTGTACCATGGGTTTGAATCTATCACCCGTAGTAGCATGTCATCACGTAGAAAGTCATTAATTGGAAGTTCCTACATGTTAGTGGCTGGTATACACGGCAGATGATCTGCAATAGTATTCTCTACTCCCTTTTTATCTTTTATTTCTAGGTCAAATTCTTGGAGTAGAAGAATCCATCTTTTGAGGCATGGTTTTGCATCTTTCTTAGTGAGCAGGTATTTAAGTGCAGCATGATCTGTGTAAACAATTATTTTTGCTCCTACTAAGTAAGATCAAAATTTATCAATAGCAAAAACAACTGCAAGAAGCTCTTTTTCAGTGGTGCCATAATTAAGTTGTGCTCCTGTCAATATTTTGCTAGCATAGGCTATTACATGATGCTTTTTATCTTTGGTTTGGCCAAGGACTTCACCAACGACATAATCACTAGCATCACACATTATTTCAAATGGCAACGACCAATCGGGTGGTTGGATGATTGGTGCTGAGATGAGTGCCTTCTTGAGTGTATGGAAAGCATTTAAGCACTCATCTGTGAGCTCAAAAGGTACATCCTTAGCTAGCAGGTTTGTCAATGGTCTAGAGATTTGTGAAAAGTCCTTAATGAAATGTCTGTAAAAACCTGCATGTCCTAAAAAGCTATGGATTCCTTTTATGTTCACAGGGGGGGAGTAATTGTTCTATAACTTCAATTTTAGCCATGTCAACTTCAATCCCCTCTCAGACACTAAGTGTATAAGAACGATGCCCTCTCTAACCATGAAATGACATTTTTCCCAATTTAGTACTAAATCTTTTTCCTAACATCGTTGCAAGACTTTGTCTAAATTCTCTAGACAATGGTCAAAGGTTTTGCCATAGACTAAAAAATCATCCATAAAAACCTCCATAATTTCTTCTATCATGTCTGAGAAAATTTACATCATGCACCTTTGAAAAGAGGCGGGTGCATTACATAGACCAAAAGACATTCATCTATATCCATATGTTCCATATGGGCATGTGAAGGTAGTCTTGCTTTGGTCATCGGGGTGGATAGGAATGTGATGATACCCTGAATACCCATCGAGAAAACAAAAGAAATAATGCTTCACCAACTGCTCTAATGTTTCATCAATGAAGGGCAGTGGGAAGTGATCTTTCTTTGTGGCCGCGTTGAGTTTTCAATAATCTATGTACATCCTCCATCTTGTGATGGTTCATTATGGGATTAATTCATTCTTGTTTTCTACAACCGTCATGCCCCCTTTCTTCAGCACCACATGGACAGGGTTGACCCAGTCGCTATGTGGTACGAGATAGATGATCTCGGTGTGAAGAAGTTTTAGGACTTCCTTCTTCATGACTTCTTGCATCATGTTATTGAGCCTGCATTGGGATTCGTGTGATGGTGTGCTTGTAGGGTTAATAGGGATACGATGGGTATAAAGCGTTGGACTTATCCCTTTGAGATATTGGAGTGAATACCCGAAAACTGACCTATGTTTCTCTAAGATAGCGATGAGTTTGGTCATCTTCTCATTAGTAAGCTTATCTCTCATGATTATAGGAGCTTGTTTGTCGCCATTCAAGAAAGCGTAACGCAAGCAAGCGGGTAGGGTGAAAGCATATAGGCCCCTAGTTGGGTTTCGGTGATTAATGACAATACAAGATTACTATGACTAACGTGTGTTTTGCAGAGGCAATTAAGTTAGGTCATGGTAATGGAGATCGATTGGGCAATCAAGGTTGTCATACCCCTATGATGGAAATCATTTCAGTTTTCAAAGGATGGACGACAAGGTTAAGGATGACTAGTTCTAAGTGCCGATTGGAGTTGGAGTGACACTTAGAGTAGTTTAGGACTTTGTTTTTCCTTTGGCCGTACTATTAAGGGGGTATGGACGGGTAGCTTGACCTAGTTGAGTCTAGTGAGTTAGGTGTGGTGCACACTTGTTAAAACTAGCTCTAGGTAGCTCCTATAAATGCCTAAGATCCTTTGGAGCAAACTTCATTCACATATGATCGAGAGTTGGAAGTGAATGGAGGGTCAAATGCTGATCAGACGCTGGCCCCAGTGCGACCGGACGCTGGCCGCAGGGTTCGGTCAGTTCATTTGATCAGCTATCTGCGTTTGGTGTGACCGGACGCTAGAGAGGTCAAGTGACCGGACGCTAAAAGGCAGCGTCCGGTCGACTCCAGTAAGGTTCCAGAGAAGGGAATCTACGACTGGATGCGTCCGGTCAGTACTGACCGGACCCTGAGGGTTCAGCGTCCGGTCGAGTTCAGTAAGGTTCCAGTAAGGGTTTTATGCGACCAGACACATCCGGTCAGTGCTGACCGGACCCTGCCAGCGTCCGGTCAACTCATTATTACTGGTACGCAGGTTGAACTGACCAGAGCATTCGGTCAACACAACCGGAGCGTCCGGTCACCCCGTAGAAGCTCATAACGGTTTGTTTTTCAGGCTGCCTTATAAATAGAAGCTCCACTCGTGTGAGGAGTTACTTTTGCTCATTCCAACAGCTGAGAAACACGTTTGTGAGTACCAAGAAGAGCAAGGTCCTAGTGAGGTGGTTGAGATTTAAGAATCTAAGAGAGTAGCCTCATTAGTGAATCAAGAGTAGCCAAGTGTGCATCCATCTTCTCTTTAGGCTTCGCGTGGTCAAGTAAGAGTTTGTGCTTGTTACTCTTGGTGATCGCCATCACCTAGATGGCTTGGTGGTGATTGGAAGCTTGGTGATCACCTGGCGGAGCTTATGGGTGACCCAACTCAAGTTGTGAGCGGCTTTGGGTGATTCGCCGCGACGGAGTGTCGAAGAATCAACCCGTAGAGAGCACTTGATCCTTGCGTAGATCAAGGGGGAGCTACACCCTTGTGTGGGTGCTCCAATGAGGACTAGTGGGGAGTGGCGACTCTCCGATACCTCAGCAAAACATCGCCACGTTCCTCTCTCTCTTTACTTTGGGCATTTACTTTGAGTATTTACTTTGTGCAATTCAATACTTGTCTTTACATTCATAGAATTGCCATGCTAGAGTAAGTTTGGAATATAGGTTGCAAGTCCTTTGTGCATTAGTTTGATAGAAACACTTTTTTAGGCACAAGGGGTTAATTAGGCTATCCATAGGATTTGATTATTGCAAGAAAATTTAGAATTAGCCCAATTCACCCCCCCCTCTTGGGCATCTTGATCCTTTCATAGGGGTTTAAGTTCAACGGGAGGTCATGTCGACGTTTCCTGTTGAGGAAGGTCAATGGTTTTGCCTAAATCATCCTCTTCTTCTATAATGAGTTTGGCATCTTTATCTAAGGATGACTCAGGAGATTCAAATGGTGAGATCGACATGACTTCCTTGTGCAGTTCATGGTAGGGGTGAGTGTCTGCCATCGAGTTTTTTTGCTCGAGTGATAGGAATCATGAAAGTGTCTCTCCCTATCTTAATGTCCAACCCCCCTATTTTAGGTGGTTTAGTGAAAGTTTTTCTAGGGGGTGCCCTATCATGATGTCAAAATTTTGGGTGTCAAAGATATGGAAATCAAGAACCATTTTGACTTTATCATGATATATTATTATATTATGTGGGGGGCCAAGTCCCTTCAAATTAGACTATGGAGCAATCTTGAGTGCCTTGTTTGTTGGGGCAAGAGGTTCATTACTAAAGTAAGCGGATGCAAAAGATGTAGACATTATGTTTGCCCCGACAGTTGGATTATAGCACACACCCATCATGTCATCACAAATATTGCATTGAATGATTAGGGAAGGGGTGTGAATCTGAATTGCTTCAAACGAAGACTCCACTTCTTCTACCCATTCTTTGCTCATAATGGTGGTTAACTCCCTAAAGGATTCTTTAAGGAATTCTTTGTCTAGTGGGTTGTAACACCCTAAATTTTGCAAGATTTTAAAATAGGTGAATTTGATTTATTTTTGCCTTTTGTGAGCATTTAAACTTAGAAAAATAAAAACTTTGTTGAAGTTAAAATTCATTATAGGGTGTAGCAACATTGTTGTGCATACATGATGTTGCATTTGATTTATTGAGGTGAGTGGTTTTCACCAAAAATTCAAAATTGAATTCCAATGTTTTAAAGTAGTCTTGAAAAAAACACTCCCTCTTTCCTTTTTGGCCTGAAGGCCCAGTCCTCCCCCTCTCTCCCCCATGGCCTGCTCCGCTCTCCCTCTTCCTATGGCCCGCTCCCTTTTCCCTTTCCTTTGTAGGCCTAGCTCTTTCTTTCCCGTGCCTCCGCTCATGGGCCGGCCCAGTAGACCGCGTCGCCCATGCCTCCTCTCTCCTATGCCTAGAGTCACTGCCACCCTAGGCCCACATGTTAATGACCTCTTCTACCTCACTTCGGTGACCTAGGGTCTGCTCTGCCGCCAACAGTCCATCATCACCCCATATCATCGTCTTGTCATGCGCTCCATGCCTTCCCACCCCATAAAAGCTGAGCACCATGCCGCCCGCATCCACCCAAGTCGCACGTGCTGCCCTCGCCTTGAGATTCGCCGCCACTGCGAAACCCTAGCCGCCGCCACCGAGCTTAAGGTCCTTGTCCACCCCGCTGCGCTACCTAATGTCATAGACTCGCTGTCGACCACTATAAGTTGCTAGTCAAGTTTGCCATCATCTCCTCTTGCTCCCCATGCTTTTTCTGCGACCAATGAAGGCCCGAGTCACCGATTCGATGAGCTCCGGTGAGCTTTTTGCCACCGGTCATGGCGCCGCTACCCAGTTCATCGCTGGGATGGAATATTTGCGAAAGAGCCCCATAGTTTTATCTAAATAGAACCCATGGTCCAAGGCATACTTCTAGAATACGTTTTCTTTTTCTAGAAAGTGTAGATTCCCTCTGTTAGATTCAAAATACGCTTTCATCTATTTACAATTTTGCTACTATTTTCTTTAGGCCATAACTTTTTCGTTTTAACTCTGATTTGATCCATTCAAGTTGCATTAGATTCATAATTGCATAATCTACATGTTTGTCCTACTGTTAAATTTATTTTCAACTTTTGAAATTCGAGATTAGTTTTAATCTATTATTTTATTAAACAAAATCTTGTTTAATTCATAACTTTTTTGTTATAGCTCTGATTTTCGTGATCTTCACGTCTGTGTGTTCGTAGTGAGACATATATTCATTTTACAAAATTTTCATCTTGATTTTATGGTTGGTGTACTGTTTGAATTTAGTTCTATTGTTTGCTTCGTGTATGATTGCATGGATGCTTGTGTGGTGCTTTATGATCTTGTCTAGTTGGTGAGCTTTACGTGTTGATCAAGGAGTTCTTTTAAAGTTTTGGACTTGAAGAAGGATCAGAGTTGAAGGCAAGTATAGCATGGGATCATCCTTGTTGTCCTATTCACTTTAATAATTTAGTCATATGCATGTGTCTGCCTTGGCAACCGTAGTAAATTTTCCCTAGCTATTTGATATCTTGGATTCCTTGTCACCTATGGGGTATTGCATTGGGTAGTATGATGCTAGTGCTCAATTAAAGACCATGATCTTGTAACTTGGCTAGAGCATTGGGCTATTTTTATGGTGCCCTAGATTCCTCTCCCTAAGGACTTATCTGTAAGCGAACATCTAGGACTTACAATACAGTTGTGAGGGCTACATGGCTCTAGCTTTAGCTCACTATGAGGATCTTTTCTAGCTTATTAGACGTTACCTTTATGGCATAAGAATGGCTTGCCGAATTGGGTATAGGATAGCCTCTACTTTTATGTGTATAGCCATGATGGAATTGTGCCATTCGATAGGGGGGTTCCTATATCTGTTTGTCGAGTGAATCTAATGGGCTTAATTTGTTAGACGAACCTTTCAAATGCTTCATAGTGAACCCTGTCTGCTCATCTTGGAAGTGTTTTGGGAGTAATTAACCCAGGCATATGGGTATCATGACTCACAGTGAAAGTGTATAACCTCTGCAGAGTGTAAAATTGGTATATCAGCCGTGCTCATGGTCACGAGCGACCTTAGAACCCTTATGGAATAGATGATGAACACTAATGATACTGATGATAAAGATGCTCACTAATGATTAATGTTTATGCTATTTATTATTCATGTTTACCTGATCATGTGTTTATATGGGCTTGTGAATAAACTTGTTGCCACCCAATTGCTAAAAGATGACTCATTAAAAGCTAATTGCAGTTAAACCAGCATCAGCCTTTTGAGCCTCATGAACCTTATGTTATATTTGTTGAGTATGACATGTACTTAAGCTTGCTTTACTTTTTAAATCTTTGGAAAAATCCTGGATGGGTACCAAATTGCTAGAGTTTGGAGGAATTAGGCTTGTGATCAACTAGTCAATTGTCCCTATGGATTGGAGTCTTCACCCGAAGATCAAAGTTATCTTTTCACTGTATGCTATCTAAGGTTATATCTCTTGTAATAATATGTTATATTAAGCATTGTCTTTTGATATTACCCCTTATTTGTAGTTATATGTGAGATTTGACTTCCTAGGCTCACATATGGCCCGTATCTGGTTTTGTTCTCAAAACTAGGTGCTACGTGGGTCTAAAGGGGTGACAGGGACTGGTAGCCTTTTTTTGGCATGAATAATTCGAGGTATTTCTGAAATCTTCGAAGAGATCATCCTTGAAAGGTGGAAGGTCCAAAGGTTGGAAACCTTCCTTTGGATCTTCTGGTTTGGGTGAGGGCTCTTGAATGGAAAGTGCAGGTTTAGCCTTAGCCAAAGAGACTTCCTCATGACTTATCATAGGCTCTACATGGAGGGGTTCTAAGGGAGGAGTGTTTTCTATAGTACGGTCTAGGAGGGCTTCTCCTTCCTCAGTGGTTTTGTGTGTGAACGAACCTCTGGCAGTTATGTCAAGTTTTAGGGCAGACTCATTATTAAGCCCTAACCAAAAATTTTATAATAACACATGGTTGGGTATAGACAAGTCTGGTTCAGAATGTGTTAGGATTGAAAATTGGTCCCAGGCTGCACCTATGGTTTCCTTCTCCTTTTGTTGGAAATTGAGGATCTCTTGTTGTCGGGCAGGAATTTAGGATATAGGGAAGAACACAAGACATAATCTATTCCTTAGTTCTTCCCAATCGCCAACTACCTTCCCTACATTATGGGCATACCATTGTTTTGCCCTCTCATCGAGAAAGGAAACAAGTTCCACTGAAGTGTGTCTTGTGACATGCCTAAAATGGTCAGGAAAGCACAGAGCTGCTCAAATTCCCTAAGGTGATGGTAAGGATTTTCATAATCAAACCCTAAGAAGGTTTGTTCCCGAACCATGGCTATAAAGCCAGGGCAGAGTTCATAGCTAGAAGCTATGATCGGTTTCGAGGATTGTGGTGGCTCTAAGAACTCACCCTTAGGAGCAGAAAGTTGATGAATTGTTCGGTGCTCCATTGGAAAAAATAAAAAGAAAAGAAAGATAAAATAAAAGATACACATGCAAACTAGGTTTAGAGACTAAAACAACAACCGATCCCTGGCAACGGTGCCAGAAATGCTTGTTGGTGTTTCTTAGCATAAGTAGTGGAATCCGTAAGTGCATGGATACACCATTGTAGCATTTCACCTAGAGATATTTAGGGTATCGTATTTTCCCAAAGGAATGGATGTGTAAGTCTCTTAGCTAGTTCACCTAAAGAAAACAAGAGAAAGGTAGCTTGGGTAGTGAGGTTTTTCTAAGGATATATATCTTAAGCGGAGATAACTTGGACACTATGGACTTGTTTTGGGAATCGGCTTATACCTGGTCCGCTAGGTACCTTCGAACTATAGCTAGCAGCAAACTCGGACATGGGGGAATACGAGGGACGGACATGGCTATCACCACCTGCCACCTACCCCTCAACCATGGGAAATGAGGCAAACAAAGATAGCTTCTAGCCTAGACACCATGTCCACGCTATCAACTATTACTCTACCGTGCATGCAAGGGTTATCCATCTCTATCAGGGCCCTTCTAGTAGAGTATCCTCCACAAGGATGAACAATGAACCCACAAGTTTATAATGAACAAAGGTAGCTCTCTTAGTATATCAATACCAAAGTTAAACACAAACTTCTTACTCCAATTAGTAAGTCATTCGTAGAGGTACAAGCGGAGGAGTACTTAGCTCCAACATGCTTCCCTAAGTGTAGCAAGTACACTAAGGGAGGTTGCCGACTGCCCCAACACTTCTCCAACTTTTTCCTCACTCCCTCCACTCTTATTCTAGCTGAAGCTAAGCAAAAATGAAACTCTCCCTCTCTTCCTTGCTTTCTTCCTTGTGTGTTTTAGAGAGGAGCACTACCCTTCTATTTATAAAGGGAGGATGGTGGTGCCTCAAGCTATTCTTGGCGTGAGGTCGGGGCTGCACAGCCTTAGCATGACGGCATGCCACTGCTAGAGCGAGGAGAGGCAGGGAGGCACCCACAGGGGGTCGCCTGCCCCCTAGGGTTGGCTGTCCCTTGACCACTGCCATTGGCCACCGCCCTCACGTGGCAGGCCTTAGGCTAGACCTGCAAAATATGCTTGTACCAAAACTTGTGGAAAGTGTAAGTAAAAATCCCTAATTCTATGTTTTGGTGTTTACATTTGTTCATTTTGTTTATATGTTGGTGGTAGGATTACGAGTTTAAGCATCACCAGCATCGACCTCCCCTAGCCACGTTGTGTCTTGGCAGTGCCCTCTTGTAAATGGTTATGCACCATAAAATGTGGGCACATGAATCGAAAGATAATGAAAGACACGAGGCTTACTCAGGATATGCTACCGTGTTGGCGTCCACCGCTCAGCCTTTCATCTGATCGCCTCCCCTACGCTGTGAAAAAGCGGTTAATAAATGCAATCGGACTTGCGAGTACTTCACGAACCTATGGTGGCTATAAATTTGCTAAGCGATACGACTGGTAAGGTGTTTGTGTCGGGTCGCCTGTCCTATTGCTCGCTCATCTTCCCTTTGCATATCCATAATTCCAGCCTTTGGGGTCATTGGTATGGGTCATGGTAAGTGCTCTTGGAAGGAGTCACCAGAGGGCGGTAGGCTGCCTCCATGCTTCGAGTATTTCTATAAGAGTAGGGGTGAGTTTGAGGTCAATGTTTAGAGGTTAACATTTTACTAGGGCTGGTCATGTCACATCTAGGGCCGCATTCCTCGCCACATCGAGAGGGGCTATTGGTTCTGCTTGCGGTGTGATCTTGTTAGAAGCGAAGTCGAACTCGCCATCCTCATCGTCATCATCTTCTTTGTTCCATCGACATGAGTTCTATGAGGTCTGCCGTGTGGTGGAGGAGGCCCATGAGCGATACATCGACTCTGCCTATGAGGTCAACCGGTTGAGGGGCTACCTTGGTGACGTTGAGGTAGCTTTTGAGGCCCTAGAGAGGGAGACTATTGCCACATAGGCAGTGGTAGCTGACGTCCAGGGCTAAATTGTGGGTGAGTGTAGCTCTTCTGCCTCATGGTTTCTTGTTGGCTTCCATGGTTGTTGACCCTTTTATTATTCTATTGCTAGCGCTAGAGGAGCAGCTGGTGGCTTCCCGCCATGAGGCAGGGGAGGCACGTCTCTAGGAAGCTCTTCTGATGGAGGACCATGAACGTGCGGTGGTGGCTAGAATTTGGCAAGGTGTCGGTGTCACCCTCACCGCCCTACAGCTCCGCACCGGACAAGACTTTTGTCTGGTGGTGCTCGGGTTCCTAGACCATTCTGGGTAGGCAGAGCAGGTGGAGTTGGTTGGCGGCTTCACCTTTGCCACCGTCGCTGTCATGGCTACCGTGGACATGGAGGACATCATCCACGGTGGTGACTAGGGGCCTTAAGTTGTACCTAGGGTCCTTTGATGAATAAGATTCTTCAATTTGTGTCCCGCACTTCTTTTTCTTTCACACATCTACTGTTGATCCAATCGTTTGAATGCTATAGTTGAGACCTTGCCTAGGGGTCAACCCCCAAAGCTTAGTCTAGTGCGACTCCATTTTTGTGATCAAAGCATCATGGACCAGGTCTGGCGGCAGCACGCCTTTTATTGTCCTCCTTTAGGTCGCATCGATCTTTGTTCTAGTGAACATCAATGCATGGTATGCTGTAGTGTGGCCCTCATGAGCGAGCCATGTTAACTGGCACACGTTGATCAGCATGGGTCGCTTTGGGTTACACGCATCGTTAGAGTGTCGCTTTGGCTTGTGTCCACTAAGGCATGATGTGATCTCTAGGCACTGGTCACTGTGTACAAAATCTCAGCTGGCTGAGAGTAGCTTTAATGTGAATGCCAAATGTCCACACCACTGGTCTTGGCTTTCGTTGTCTATGGTGCTTGACACAATAAGGTCTAGAGCATGTGGCTCATCAAATCGAGAAGTGCGCTACATCGTGAGCCCTGGCGCTCATGGATTGTGTCATCCTCGTGCCGTGTCATCGCCTGCCTTATCGCATGCCTCAATCGAGGTCATGGAGCGTGACCTCCACATGGTCCCCTACCACATAGGGAAGTCATGTTCAGGTTTAGCCCTCGAGGGCTGGCATGTGGTAGTCATGATGTCATAATTCTCCCGTTCACATAGGTGGGCCCACTGGAGGTTGCCTCCTACAGTGATGATCCCATGAGGGCCGAACATCTTGAGCTTCAGGTAGGTGTAGTTGGGGACAACTATGAACTTGGCATAGCATGGTCGACCTAGGATGGCATGGTAGATGCTGAGAAAATCTGCTATTTTGAAGGTGAGCATTTCCATGTGGAAATTGGCTTGACCTTCGAACATTGCGATAAGTTGACCTGCCCAAGGAGAATGGGCTGAAGCCCGGGTATGACTCCATGGAATGATGCACTAGATGGTCACATCGCTGCCCATGGAAGTCCCATGGCATCATAGGTCTTAGCTTAGAGAAGGTTGAAGCCGCTCCTACCATCTGTGAGGACTCAAGACAGGAAGGTCTTGCCAATGATCATGTCAACGACAAGGGGGAAGCATCCTGGTTGCGGAATGTGGTTGGGGTGATCCTTCCTACCGAAAGTGATCATGATTTCTGACCATTTCAGGAAGGCTAAGATGACTTCACCTAGGGCAGCCGCATTGACCTCCCTAGCTATGATCTTCTATCGATGTTTGGACTCATATGCCATCAGTCCACCGAAGATCATAAGGCACCCTCTCGGGGTCAGGATACGTACCCCCTTCTCTTCATCGCCGGTGGGCCCAGACGGCGCGTCCGTGCTGGTCATCTTGTAGTCACTACTGAAGTAGCGCTTGATGAGGTCACACTCCTTGAGGGTGTGCTTGACCTATTAGCCGTGGTTGCAGCACGACATCTTGAATATCTTGTCGAAACTGACATGGTTGAACTAGCCAGTCTTCTGTTTGTGGACCCTATCGACTACCACAACGAACTCGTTGTCGTGGCACCTCCAGCTATCCTTCTTGCCCTTCACTCATCAGTTGTGGTCCTTGGCCTTGTTCATGGGTTCAGCTTGGGCCTTACCCTTGTGCTTCTAGAATATTGCGTAGGCAGCCTCCTCACTGGAGGCATGGCTTATTGTGAGGTCGAGCAACTCCCATGTAGTCCATGGTTTGCAACATTCGAGCTCATGGACGAGTGCCTCATTGGTTGTGCCAGAGATGAACGCTCTGATCATGTCCACGTCCACGATATCAGGGAGCTCAATGCACTACTTGGAGAAGCGATGGATGTACTTGTGTAGAGTTTCTCCTTCCTTTTGCTTGCAGGCTTTGAGATCCTAGGAATTTCTAGGGCACACGTAGGTGCCCTGAAAGTTCCCTACAACCATAATTGGAAAAGGCAACATAAAAGGAGGCATGAATTGCTTACCCACATAATAGGAATATGCAGTGGCAGAAGGCCCAACAAGTGTTTAATGTTGCTTTGAAGTCAAGGAGAGGCAGGCTACATGTTGGAAATGGGAGGCTGCCCAACCAAAAATGTCCTTTGATGGTTTGGAATCAACACGAGGCACAACATATATATGAAACATGAAGCATTCCAAATCACATAGCCATAGAAAAATATGAACCTAACACAAAAATGTAGGTGCACCATATGAGAAGATTGTGCGAGGCAAAAGGAAACAACAGCCCACTGTGCTACTCCATGCTATCTCTAGCACTGCTGCCGCACCATCCAGCAGTAGCCGTGCATCATGGAGCACTGTAGTCGCGCCATGGAGCAGCAGCATTACGCTAAACGAACACATGTCGTTGCCCTGCCGTGGAGTAGCAGCAGCCTCACGTCCTATGCCTAGATCCGCCCGAGGACTCACACCTGCGCCACCGCGTGCATGAGGCCGAGGGCAGCGCCACTGCGTGCTTGAGTCGCAAGAAGCTATGAAAGGAAGAAGGAGGCGGAGGAAGGCTAGAAGGGAGCAGGCAGTGAAGAGCTAGGGTTGGAGCACTTATATACTCCACAATATTGGATCCAATGGTGCTAATTAACCTTAGGCCATCCAACGGCTAGGACATATCGGGCCAGCATAGTACCAACCCATTAACCATGTTGTGCCTGTGCTGGCACTGTGGGCTAGACTTGTGGCCCAGCCACAACACTAGGCCCATGCCCATGCCGGCACTAGCACTATGGCCTTTGTGCCGAGCTATGCCCGTGTCATGCTTTTTCAGGACGTGCCCGTGCTAGCCCATCATGCCTGGCCCATTTGGCCATATATAACATGGACTAAGCAACGAACACTTACTAAATCAAAGGTAATAGTATGGGACACAAGCAATGGTATGGGAATCTATTAAAAAGATCACATCGATAAAGAAAAGGATCACTAAAAGGCAATCAACATGAAAGTAAAAATGGACATGAACCTGAGGAATCTATAAAGAAAAGGACCATCTAGAAGGCAACAGAGATATGAGCCAAAAATGAGAACTTACCTGAGGAAAAGCATAATGCCTGTATCACGTGATTCGTAAGGCAATCCTTCAAGGAAAAAAAAAGAGCAATAATTAGTAATAACTATGAAGCTGTAAAAATCAACAGTTTGTTCGCTTGCTCATATACGATCGTGGATTATAAGCTAGAACAATATTTTTCTCTCACACCAAACCAGCCAGCAGTAAATAATCCATGATCATTTACGGCCTGCCGAACAGGCTATAGAGCACGAACCTGCAAATGAGAAAGAAAAACTAAAATAAGAAAGTGAGAAATGGAGGCCACGCCCTAGGCTAAGTCGACGGCATCACTGTTCCAAAATACACTATTTCGACCCAAAAAAGAAAGAACTTGGCTGAATCAAGGCCGACAAAGGGTGTTAGCACGGGTGTTGAAAGCGATGGAGTGAGGGTAGGAAAGTGAAAGGTGGAGGTAAACCGGCGTAGGAACATATAATGCGAAGTTTATGGGCATGGCGGCGGTTGTGAGAGCAAAACAAATGCAGATGAATCAAGTCCATCGGTACATGATTCGAGCCCTCTGGTTCTGGATCCAGTGACCCTAGCCCTGGATCCGGTGCATAGTGGGCGAAAGGGTGCGGCGGCAGGCGGTCATGCTGGCCGAAGGCGCGGTCGATTTCCACATCACCTAGCTGATGTGGTCGTGCGGCGCAGTAGCTGTCGTGGTCCCATGGTGCGATAGGCAGTCGAGTGGTGTGCAGCACACCCTCGAATGCAGTTCTTGACTACGGGCCTCTGTTGAAGTCCACGAACAAGGCTGCTCCGACCAGCATTGTTTGCAGATGCCGACCCCGAGAGCCCCCTCTTCCTCCATAGGCATGCCTCCACTGTCGTCGCTCGCATACTCATCAATGACACTCAGACCTTCATCAATGAGCTCCTCATCGAAGATCGAATCAGCACGGTGGCTATCGAGCTCCTTGAAGGTATAGTTAATGCTATGCTTGAAACACTTATACCAGCCTACTTAATAGTTAATGATGTGCTTGGAACACTTCTAGGCTCACCCTGACTAACTGCGTCCTTTGTGCAAGGGCCTACGTCCGCAATGGCGTCCACTGGTGTCATGCTTTCTCATGCCAAAGATTTCTAGAAATCAATGTTAAGCTCTGTTGGTACATCAATGGTACCATCCTTGGCAGCAATTTAGCATAATCGATAGCAGCTATCTCGGGTCGAGTATGACTTTTCCCGAGAATTGGTGTCAGTCCTCAACCGTTCCTCATGCTGATTTCTAGAAAGAAGTTCAACAGTCCATGCGGGTGTCATGTGCCACATTCTGCTTTTCATGCGTCTCTAGCTTTTGCTTTTTCTTATTCTTGGGTACATTCTACAAATGGAGGCCAGACACATTCTGGATCTTATGTTTACCAAGAGAAACCTGCAATGATGTATAGAAGTGAATATTTAATAATATCCACAGAGAAGCAAGAGAAGAAACATCCTGTGTTTTTTCATTGCTTACACCAATGTAAAATAATATATCATACTAGTTTATAAAGAAAGTGTTTGTCATTTGGGATTTAGTACTTTGCTCACTTCTCATCCCAAACTAGCTGTTTATGTATATGATACTAGAATTTGTATGTCAAGTTGCCTACACACTAGTGGTATAAACACAAATGACTAGTTCAGATGGCAGCGAGCAAACTAGTGAGCTCAAATGTCACAAAAAGGTACCAAAAGTTCTAGTAGTGGACACAATAGACAATATGCATGGCACAGGAGCAAAATCCATAGGAACAAATGTCACAAAGAGAAGAGGAAAAATAAATTCTATACCGCATAAAGGTCCCTCATTCAGATCACTGAAACTATGTCAAGTAGGTAATAAATGCAAAAATCTATTTACACATTATATATGATTTTGTAGAATTTTTTATTTATCATACCTTATGTGGACATGGATAGTGCCTTCAAATTCCATTTGAGGCAAATCATCCAAATGGCGTCGTTTGTGCATGCCAACCCCGAGCGCCCCTCTTCTTCCTCCATAGGCACGCCTCCACCATCATCGCTCACATACTCATCGATGGCACTCAGACCTTCATTAGTGAGCTCCTCATCGAAGATCAAATCAGTAGTTGTGGCTGTCGAGCTCCTTGCGGCCATGGCTTGACATCAATTCGGGCCTCTCGATTGGATCTTGGCACGAAAACTTGCAAGCAGCTCCATTGTTAATGTTGTGCTTGCAAGACTTGTACCAGCCTCCTCAATAGTTAATGATGTGCTTGGAACACTTCTTGGCTCAACCTGGCTAACTGTGTACTTTGTGTTATGGACTACGGCCGCAATTGCATCAACTAGTGTACATCATGCTTTCCGATGCCAAACATATCTAGAAATAAGTGTCAAGCTCTGTTCATACATCAATGGCACCGTCCTTGGTAACAACTTAAGCATAATCAACTACAGCTATCTCGGCTTGAGTATGACTTTTCCCCCAAAGAATTGGTGTCAGTCCTCAACCATTCCTCATGCTGATTTCTAGAAAGAAGTTAAAACAATGTCCACGGGGTGTCATGTATCACATTCTTCTTTTCATGCATCTCCGGCTTTTGCTTTTTCTTATTCTTGGGAACATTCAACTTATGGAGGACAGACACATTTTGGATCTTATGTTTACCAAGAGAAACCTATAATGATGTGTAGAAGTGAATATTTCATAATATCCACAGAGAAGCAAGAGAAAAAATCTAGTGTGTTTTTTCATTGCTTGCACCAATATAAATTAATATATCATACTAGTTTATAAAGAAAGTGTATGTCATTTGGGATTCACTACTTTGCGCACTTCTCATCCCAAACTAGCTATTTGTATATATGACACTGGAATTTGTATGCCAAGTTGCCTACACACTCTAGTGGTATAAACACAAATAACTAGTTCACATGGCAGCGAGCAAAGTAGTGAACTCAAATGTCACAAAAATGTACCAAAAGTTCTAGTAGTGGACACAATAGACAGTATGCATGGCACAGGAGCAAAATCCATAGGAACAAGTGTCACAAAGAGAAGAGGAAAAACAAATTCTATACCGCATAAAGGTCCCACATTCAGGTCAATGAAATTACGTAAAGCAAGGAAACAAACTCTCAAAAGGGGAAAGTCATTGAAATTCAGTTAACTGTTGGATAGCTTCATCTCCGTTTGATTAAAAAAAGAAAACATACAAAAAGGAGATTTTTTTTGTTAAGGAAGATCAGATGGTAGTGCATGATGTACTTGGATCATCATCCGAGATGCAGACACGTGTTATGGATATAGTATCCTCAATTCCCCCCTTCAATAAAAAAAGTTTTTTTCTCTGGCTCACACACAACAGCCTAATGACAGGGCACATGCAGGGAAATTGTGTGACAATCGAAGTATAATAAAACAATAATATCCTTTCTGCTACCAATTAAGTTCACACAGAAGAGAAACAAGAGTCAACCATCCCAACAGCAGTCAACTGAACTAAGCAGATGCGTAGATCCAGTAGCTCTGAGCGAAATAACTAGCAACCAGCAACAAATCCATCGAAGGTACTCAAAGTAATATCCACAGAGAAGCAAGAAAAAAAATCCAGTGTGTTTTTTCATTGCTTGCACTAATATAAATTAATATATCATACTAGTTTATAAAGAAAGTGTATGTCATTTGAGATTCACTACTTTGTGCACTTCTCATCCCAAACTAGCTATTTGTATATATGACAATGGAATTTGTATGCCAAGTTGCCTACATGCTCTAGTTGTATAAACACAAATAACTAGTTCAAACGCCAGCGAGCAAACTAGTGAACTCAAATGTCAAAAAGTTGCCAAAAGTTCTAGTAGTGGAAACAATAGAGAGTATGCATGTCATAGGAGCAAAATGCATAGGAACAAATGTCACAAAGAGAAGTGAATAAACAAATTCTATTCCGTATAAAAGTCCCTCATTCAGGTCAGCGAAACTATGTAAAGAAGGTAATAAATGCAATAATCTATTTACACATTTTGTAGGATTTTGTAGAATTTTTTATTTAACATACCTTAGCCAGACATGCATAGTGCCTTCATATTCCATTTGAGGAAAGTCACCCAAGCAGCGTCCTTTGTTTATGCTAGCCCTGAGCGCCCCTCTTCTTCCTCCACAGGCACGCCTCCACCATCGTCGCTTGCATACTCATCGATGGCACCCAGACCTTCATCAGCGAGCTCCTCATCGAAGATTGAATCAGTGTTGTGGCTGTAGAGCAAAAGTTCTAGTAGTGGACACAATAGACAATATGCATGGCATAGGAGCCAAATCCATAGGAACAAATGTCACAAAGAGAAGAGGAAAAATAAATTCTATACTGCATAAAGGTCCCTCATTCAGGTCACTGAAACTATGTAAAGCAAGTAATAAATGCAAAAATCTATTTACACATTATATATGATTCTGTAGAATTTTTTTTATTTATCATACCTTATGTGGACATGGATAGTGCCTTCAAATTCCATTTGAGGCAAATCATCCAAAAGGAGTTGTTTGCGGATGCCAACCCCGAGCGCCCCTCTTCTTCCTCCATAGGCACGCCTCCACCATCGTCGCTCGCATACTCATCGATGGCACTCAGACCTTCATCAATGAGCTCCTCATCGAAGATCGAATCAGCAGCTGTGGCTGTCGAGCTCCTTGTGGCCATGGCTTGACATCAATTCGGGCCTCTCGATTGGATCTTGGCACGAAAACTTGCAAGCAGCTCCATTGTTAATGTTGTGCTTGCACCACTTGTACCAGCCTCATCAATAGTTAACGATGTGCTTAGAACACTTCTTGGCTCAACCTGGCTAACTGCGTCCTTTGTGTTATGGACTGTGCCCACAATTGAATCAACCGATGTCAAGCTTGCTGATGCTAGACATTTCTAGAAATTAGTGTCACGCTCTGTTGATACATCAATGGCACCGTCCTTGGCAGCAATTTTAGCATAACCAGCTGCAGCTATCTCAGGTAGAGTATGACGTTGCCCCAAAGAATTAGTGTCAGTCCTCAACCGTTCCTTCTGCTGATTTCTAGAAAGAAGTTCAACAGTCCATGGTGGTGTCATGTATCACACTCTGCTTTTCATGCATCGCTGGTTTTTGCTTTTTCTTATTCTTAGGTACATTCTACATATGGAGGCCAGACATATTCTGGATCTTATGTTTACCAAGAGAAACATGTAATGATGTATAGAAGTGAATATTTCAAATATATACAGAAAATCAAGAGAAGAAATCCAGTGTGTTTTTTCATTGCTTACACCAATATAAATTAATATATCATACTAGTTTATAAAGAAAGTGTATGTCATTTGGGATTCACTACTTTGCGCACTTCTCATCCCAAACTAGCTATTTGTATATATGACACTAGAATTTGTATGCCAAGTTGCCTACACACTCTAGTGGTATAAGCACAAATAACTAGTTCACATGGCAGCGAGCAAAGTAGTGAACTCAAATGTCACAAAAATGTACCAAAAGTTCTAGTAGTGGACACAATAGACAGTATGCATGGCACAGAAGCAAAATCCATAGGAACAAGTGTCACAAAGAGAAGAGGAAAAACAAATTCTATACCGCATAAAGGTCCCACATTCAGGTCAATGAAATTACGTAAAGCAAGTAATAAATGCAAAAATCTATTTACACATTTGGTAGGATTTGTAGAATTTTTTATTTATCATACCTTATGCGGACATGCACAGTGCCTTCATACTCCATTTGAGGCAAATCATCCAAGCGGCGTTGTTTGCGGATGGCAAACCCGAGCGCCCCTCTTCTACATCCATAGGCACGCCTCCACCATCGTTGCTCGCATACTCATCGATGGCACTCAGACCATCGTCAGCAAGCTCCTCATCGAAGATCAAAGATCAAAGAAAAAATAGTGTTTTTTTCCATTGCTTACACCAATGCAAAATAATATATCTACTAGTTTATAATGAAAATGTATGTCATTTGGGATTCACTACTTTGCTCACTTCTCATCCCAAACTAGCTATTTGTGTGTACAACACAGGAATTTGTATGCCAAGTTGCCTACACACTCTAGTGGTATAAACACAAATAACTAGTTCAGATGTGTTGATGCAAAAGTGGATCTGCAAACACAAAGGGCTAATACCCGAATCGATATCCAAAGCGTGCCAGTCGATTTGACCTGTTAATCGACAAGGATGAAGATACGAGCACTTTGGTCCTGACAACAGCGATACGCCCGGAAGTCACCGCCAAGAGGTACTCACGCGGAACTCGAGAATCGCCGAAGGTCGCACTGAAGCTATGCAACTCGCCGAATCAATGAGAACTCATAAAAGGAAAAATACGCAATTTGACGAAGTCGCCGAAAAGTAAGTAGATGCAAATAGGAGTAAAAATTGGTCTTGATATTAATTGCTTTTTTATTACATTGCCCCTCACTCTATATTTATACCCTGATCTAAAGAGACATAACCAAACACAACTAGGACACCAAATTCATATCTAAGGAAACACGTGACTCTTACATGAATCATACTCTAACAAATATAGAAAAGGAAATCAACCCCTATCTATTTCCCTGTCCGCCTCAATTACGATGAAAATCTCACCGACCTCCTGCCGATTAGCCCACTCTGATCATTTTGACACGTGCAAAAAACGGTGTCAACACATGCCCCCCAATTTCGGAGTATAAAACCATTAATGCTCCAAAATTTACTCCAGATAACGTTTGCCTTCGCCCAATTACCGTAACTCATCCTTAAGCCAAAACTTGATCTGTTATCAAATCTAATCAAATCTAATCCTGATTCACGCACCTTAGTAAATATCACATAATTGCCAACCACTCTTGCCTTGATTATGGTTAAGATACCGAAACAATAATCCATCGGCAAGATCCTAACATAATAATGCCGCCACTTTCAGCATTAAAATATCCTGTACCGATATCTCTTCCAAGTCATGATTACTTGCCATCAAATCATCTGTACAATCCCTTGATTATCGTGCGAACAGTTACCATATCCATCTGAACCACCTCGACCTACATGCGCACGGTATAGAGATAAGTCCAAAATACCCCTACTCCAAGCGGCTTATAAATAGATTTCTCCGGAACGCTCGTCTTCTACCCTCAGACTCCAACTTTGACATTCTCTCTTTCCGGCGGCGACTCCGACGAACAACTGCGCGACCTCAACCAACAAGAACTTTTCTCCAGCGTCAACCTCGAGTCTCCGGCTCGTGCCCCCATCTACCTCAAGATAATGGCAATCAACTTCGACGTCCCTGCAGTTCGTTCCACTTTCGTTACCTTTTACCTCGATTCCTCTAGTCTTTGCGAGTTCATACAGTTGGTGATTTTTTCCTTTTCTTTTGTTCTTCGGATCCTCTAAACTTAGGAACTGCGCAACAAATTAGTTATTCCAACTGATCAGCCACATGTCCAATGCCTAGGACCAATGGGCAACCTAGATCCAACTGATCTGATTAATGCAGAGGTTAATAGAATCCCCTTTAGAGCCCAAAATTTCTCTCTGAATTTATGGAAAGATACATTCCGATCTTGGCCCAAAACCACCAAAGGGTGGAAAGATTGGTACTTGAGGGTCAATAGGTTGATGCAAGTACACTAGGCAGAACGGAAGCTAGACCAATGCATTAGGCTATCTATTGCCGATATGCAAAAGAACAAGTCAATGATGATTGCAGCTGCTTACTTCTGGTCAGACACAACAAACACTTTTATGTTTGGACATGGCCCAGCTACTCCCACACTTGCCGATGTCTACATGCTCACTGGCTTGGATATTTCAACTACCGATGAAGGCTCCATCTATGGCAGAAAATCTGAATATAGGGTGAATACCCGCAACATCAGCGGTTGGACGGGATACATTCAAGAATGCCAGAAGACCGAGACAGTTAACCAGAGGGAACATGCCACATTCTTGAATATGTGGTTAGAAAAATTTATCTTCTGTGGTCGATCAGTAGGACCAACCAACGCCTTCCTCCCCGCAGCTGAACTCTTGGCCAATGGTGTAAGGTTCCCTCTTGGCCGATACCTTCTGAGATCCACTTATCATCTTCTTCATCAAGTGTCTCAGAAACTTTTGCTTGGCGAACCCATCGGCAACTTAGGAGGCCCGTGGTAGTTTATCAACATGTGGCTGAATGCCCATATGCACAAACGTTTGCAATGGGACTTCTTTGCCCAACAATTCCCACGAAAAATTGCTGAAGACCACGTGCTTGGGGACGAGGAATCAGCAACACACTCACCCCTCAATTTTGGTGAAGCCATAATTGTCCTTCCTGGAATAGAGGCCAATGAAGACCAGATTGGTAGATTCTTCCAAAGCTTCTACCCTTATATTAACGAAGAAAATAGATTCCCCCTTCTTTTCAACTTTGCCGATGACACTCTGAATCAAGATAATGAACTCATGATGGCCATCATTACTCCCAGGGCAATTCCAGTAAACACATTCGGTAGCGAGAAAACACCAACATCACGTATGAATTTACAACCCATCGGCAGTATCCCGTCAATTGGCTTTTGGGCAACTGCCAATCAAACTTTGTTTTGTCGATGTGATCAAACCCAGAGAAACAATCACCTGTGGAACAGATTGGAGCAGGGTAGTGCGACTCTCCCCCGATGCCGATACTATAGATGTCGATATATCCGTCTAGACACCAGTATCTTTCATCACCGAATCATATAAGCAATGGTGGCGAGAGTGGAGAGAACAACTATTTGCAACATCTGCTCACACATATCGGCACATGATCGACCCTGAATACGCCATTCCCGATGACGCAGAAAGTTTCTTTTAACTCCCTTCTGCTTTTTCCTTTCATATATCGGTAACTAACTTTCTCATGATAGGTTAACAACCCAGCACCATCTATGAGCAAAAGTGGAAAACCCTTCGATCTTTAGCCTATTTCCCCGATATCACCGATCGGCTACAACGCCCCCACCTTAGCTACTTTGACTCACCAGAAGACCCGTGCCAAGACCATCACCTCCAAGTCCAAATTGGCTATAGCTAGGGCCACTCCATTGGCTACTGCTACAACCCTGATCAAGGCATTCAA